>NW_024545278.1:0-23414 GCF_900519145.1 Ustilago hordei | reverse complement strand
ACAATCTGGACTAGAAGGTAGCTTTGAATCACTAAGTCTTCTTCTAAATGAGGATACAGCTATTAATATCTGGAAAAATCTTCTACTTATTGCTAGTCTTCTTAGTCTTATTATTGGTACTGTTGTTGGACTAAGCCAATACCGAATTAAACGACTTCTAGCTTATAGTACTATTAGTCATGTTGGATTCCTACTACTAGCTCTAGCTATCAATACTGAAGAATCAATTGAATCTTTCCTATTCTACCTAATTCAATACTCACTAACAAATGTTAATACATTCCTAATTCTTCTTGCATTTGGATATATTATGAGTACAAGTAAATCATATCAACTATCAAGTCGAACTACTAATAAACAATCAATTAATAAGATAGATATTCAATTTATTGATCAACTTAAAGGTCAATTTAAAGAAAATCCTCTACTAGGACTTAGTCTAGCTCTTTGTCTATTCTCTATGGCTGGTATTCCACCTCTAATTGGATTCTTTGCAAAACAAATGGTTCTATATTCAAGTACTCACGGTGGATACTACTTCCTATCTATTATTGCAATTCTAGTAAGTGTTATTAGTGCTTCTTACTACCTAAAAATTATTCGAGTTATCTACTTTGATACTCAAGATATTAATACTGATCTAGTATATACTGATAGTACTGTAAATTCACGGGCGCCCGCGCAAATCTTCGATTTTCTAACAGGGCCCACTATTACAACACCGGGCGTAGCCCTTACTAATGTACATAGTCTACTAATCTCTAGTCTAACTATGATTATTGTACTATTTGTACTTCAACCGTCAATCCTACTAAATAGCTCTCATATCCTAGCTCTATCACTATTCTACTACTAATGAACACAATTACACTATTTTTTATTTTTATCCCTATTCTAGCAGTTATTCTTCTATTTGCTAATCTTCTACTAGCCGTACACCGACCTGATTCAGAAAAAGTAACACCATATGAATGCGGGTTCTCGCCTGTATATGGTCAGACACGTAATCCCTTTTCAATCCAGTTTTATCTAGTTGGTATTCTATTCCTTGTATTTGATCTTGAACTGGTACTAGTTTACCCTTTCTCTGTAAGCCTATACGAGACTGGTAGTTATGGTTTCTGGGTATTTGTTATTTTCTTCCTAGTACTAACTATTGGTTTTGTTTACGAGTTTGGTAGTGGTGCTCTATACTTCACAGATAAACGATCTTCTATTCAAAAGGGGTTAAACCTACTAATTCCCCCGCGCGTAGCGCTAATCAAAACGAAGTTATTCTACGCGCCTAATAAAATGAGGGCCTACTAGTAATTGAATTTTATAAGCGTAGCCGCGCCCGAAGATTTTTATAGGCGCTTCAAAAAATAGTAAAAAATGAAACTAACAATAACGAATGATAAGAAAAAAATCCACTTATCTAGCTGATGCCATTCTTTTGTGCGCCCTCCGGAAAAGAAAAAAACAAAAGAAAGAAAAGGCGCTTACGCGCGGACATCTACGGAGAACGTGCATATTAAAGCACAACGGCATATTCAAAGTGGTGGCCTAAGAAGCCTTCCGGCGACTAGTCGCCGAAGGCTTCTAAGCGTAGCCGGCCGAAGATTTTTATTTTATAGGCGCGACCACACAACTATTAATGAGGTACAGAAAGCTCCTCATTATATTCCGCCCGCGTAGGCGCCGAAGGCTCTAGCGCATTCTTTTTGCTAATTTTGCTAATTTTTACCGCGCATTCTTTGTGCTAATATAATCGAAGATTCTATAAGGCGCTAATTTTTCCCGCGCATTTGTTAAAAAACAAAAAGAACGAGATCGAAGATTGGCGCTACGCCTAAGAAAATTTCCTAGTAAATTTTGCGGGCCGCTTTTTTTTTTAATAAAAAAACAAAAAGAACGAGATCGAAGATTTTTCGCGTAGCGCGGCCCGCGGTAGCAGTATGAATCTTTCTGTTCGACTAGCTCATTACTTCAAACCTAGTACTATTGCTACTAGTACTCGTAAATTTTTTAAACATCTAGCACTTTATTTATTTACAGATTTCAAACTTGATATTTAGATTAGTAAAAACGGATATAAGTCGGATAATTACTATAAAGTACAAGTCTTGTTCTAAGTCTAGAACAATATTATATCTTTACTCTTAATAGTACCCCGCGGGTGGCCGCGCTATGCGAAAATCGGGCGCCGCCCTATAAAATTTAAAAAGGGCGAAGCCCGCCCATTAAAATTTATTTGAAATTTATAGGCGGGCGCCGAAGGGATAGAATATTTTGCGCATAGCGCGGCGCCTTTTGTTTTTTCTAAAAAACAAAAAGAAGGCGCTACTATTAAAGTTGCTGGTATTGCTCCAATCACTGAACTTACAGGGAGCTAAAGCTAGTATTACAAAAGCTAACTCTACGCCTATTACATTTACGATAATGAGAAACTAGTTATAGGGGGCTGCGCCCGCCCCCCATTCATGCGCTTTATATAATCTTCGATGGCGTCAAAAGCCCCTAAGAAGCCTTCGGCGACTAGTCAATTTTATAAGCGTAGCCGCGCCGAAGATTTTGCGCCGGCTTCGCCCGCCCACCCGCGCCGAAGATTTTTTATAGGCGCTTTCGATTTCGTTCTTTTTGTTTTATTCAAAAAAGAAGCGCCTTCGATTTTTATAACCCAGTGCTGCAAACTAAAACGTGAAAGAGGTATTAGTCGATCGGTGTAGCAAGAGCAAATCCTAATCACCTAGTTTATGGGAAATTTACTATTAGTCAAATACTCCAATTTAATAGTAATACAATGCCCTACTATCAAAGAAGAGTTTATTAATGAGATCAATAAAGCTCGTACTGTTATGCTAATATGCCTAAAGCACACTTAACCTGAAAAACTACTAGCATTATACACAGAAGCGGTATTACAGCATATGGTCTAGATACAGGGAATACTTACTATAAGGAAAGTATTACTCAATGAGTAAATTCACAAGACACTAGTCCTAATAAATATGCTAGTGTTAACTCTATTCGTAAGTGTATTGCTAATGGGTGGAAAATTCATCCTACTTGTTTATCTAGCGCCATTCTTTTTTTCTAATATAATCGGCGCCGCGCTATGCGCAAAAATATTCTATCCCTTCGGCGCCCGCAAATTTAAAAGAAATTTTATAGGGCGGCGCTGCTAATTTTCTACCGCCCCGCCCTATCGAAGATTTTTATAGGCGCGTGAAAAATTCGCATCCATTTTCTAACGTGGCGCTACTGGAATTTAAGTTCTATTTTTATTTACTGTTATTAAAAGTATAGTATAGGTGTACTTATACTTTTATTATATAAGGTAATTTCTTAGGGCCGCGCTACGCGCAAAATCTTCGATTGGGCGCCCGCAAAATTTACTAGGGGGGGCGAAGCCCCCCATTTTATTAGGCGTAGCGCCTAAAAAAAGACCGCGCGTAGCGCGGGGCCGCGCTACGCGCTTCGATAGGGTTACACCCGGCCGCGCTATGCGAAAATCGGCGCTAATAAAAAGCGCTAGGCGCGATTTTATAACTACGCGCAAAATATTCTATTTTTATTGGCGCCCCCGCCGTAGGCAAATTTAAAGAAATTTTCTAGGGGTGAAACCCCCCCCCGCAAAATTTACTAGAAAATTTTCTTAGGCGTAGCGCCTTCGATAGGGCGGCCAGGCGCGTCAAAAGAAGGCGCAGGAAAGCGCGAGAAAAGAAAGAATATCTCCGAGATTTCTTAGCAGAAAATAATAAAAGAGATAAGGAAAAATAAAGAAGGAGGCGCTGAGCGCATAATAAAAAGAAAAAAAGAAAAAGAGAATGCTAACACTACTACTAATTATTCTCTGGTAGGTGCTCTATACTAGCACTATGCAAGAAATACAGTACAATCAGAGTCACAAATGAAACGACTACACTAGGAACATCACTAATTAATTTTCTTCTAAGTATTGTACTATGGGGTGAGTTTGATTCAAGTACTAGTGAATCCCAATTTACACAAGAATTAATCAAGTTAATTTCTGTCATCTACACATTGGAGTAGATGGTATTTCACTTTACTTTGTTCTACTTACTACATTTATTATACCTATTTGTATTCTAAGTAATTGGGAGAATATTAAAGAAGAACTTAAATACTTCCTAATGTGTTTCCTAGTACTAGAAACACTACTAATTGCTGTATTTGTTGTACTTGATATTCTACTATTCTATGTATTCTTTGAAAGTGTACTAATTCCTCTATTCCTTATTGTTGGTATTTGGGGTGGTAGCGCAACACGAGTACGAGCTGCTTCCTACTGTTCCTTTATACTCTATTTGGATCACTATTTATGCTACTAGCTTTCCTAGTAATTTATTACAATGTAGGTTCAACAGATTTCCAAGTAGTATCACTATCTGAAATTAATCTTGAATCACAAAAACTACTATGGCTAGCAGTATTTATTAGTATGGCTATTAAAACACCACTACTACCTTTCCATGTTTGGCTACCACGAGCTCATGCTGAAGCTCCTCTAGCTGGTAGTGTTATTCTAGCTGGTCTAATTCTAAAACTAGCTACATATGGATACATGCGAATTCTAATTCAATTCCTACCAGATGCTACATCATACTTCTCTCCACTAGTACAACAATTGCTGTTATTACTCTAATTTATGCTTCACTAGCAACACTACGACAAACAGATTTCAAAGCTCTAGTTGCTTACTCTTCTATTGGTCATATGGCTGTAGTAGTACTTGGACTATTTAGTAATACTATCCAAGGTATTGATGGTGCTCTACTACTAAGTATTGCTCATGGTGTTGTTAGTCCAGCACTATTTATCCTAGTTGGTGGTGTTCTATATGATCGATACCATACACGAACTATTCGATACTACCGAGGTATGACTGCTTATATGCCACTATTCTCAATATTTCTTTGTATTTACAATCTTTAATGCTGCTGTACCTCTAAGTGCTAATTGGGCTGGTGAATTCCTATGTCTTGCTGGAGCATTCCAACGAAACCCTGTATTTGCAGTACTAGGAAGTACTGGTATTGTTCTAAGTGCTGCTTACTCTATCTGGCTATACAACCGAATCGCCTTTGGTTCTTGGAGTAAATACCTAAACAACACTACTGATCTTACTCGACGAGAATTTATGCTTCTACTACCTCTTCTATTTGTTGCAGTAGTATTCGGTATCTTCCCTAATATTCTCCTAGATTCCGTTCATGCTTCCACATCCGGACTACTTTACTCAATTTAATTAGCGCCGGGCGTAGCCGCGCGTAGCGCCTTCGATTTTTATTGGCGCGTAGTCGTAATATTCCCGCGCCTTCTTTTAAAAAAGCCGCAAAATTTCCTAGTAGGCGCGTACGCGCGGCTTCGCCCGCCCTCTTTTATAAGCGTAGCCGCGCTATGCGCCGAATATTTTGCCCTCTCTTTTATAAAATGAGCCCTTCTCAATCTACATAAAAGGCGTTAAAAGTTTAGTTACTATTTACGGATCATATTATAAAAAAGTGTTCTCTTTTGTATTTAATATTTAGTAGATCACACTAAGTATTCTTTACAATGGACCGCCGGGCGCATCTTTGATTTTATAACCGCCCGCGCCTTCTTTTTATTTTTTGACGCTTTTTTGTTAATCTAGAAATAAACTTTCAATACAAATTTTCTAAATTGTAGTTCTCATAGCGGCGCCCGCCCCCCCCGCGCCTTCTTTTAAAAAACAAGCGCGTACGCGCGCCCGCGCGTAGTTATAAAATCGCGCCGCCGTAGGCGCCCTAGAAAATTTAAAAGAGGGCGCCTACGGCGGGGGCGCTCTGCGCCGATCCCTTCGGCGCCCGCCGTAGGCAAATTGAAAAGAAATTTTATAGGGCGGGCGCAGCCCCCCGCGCGTACGCGCTTTAAATTTTATAGGGCGGCGCATTTTATTAGCGCATTTTAGTACGATCCACTAAGTTATTAAGAGTCCCGCGCGTTGCGCATTTTATTAAACTTATTAACTCTCGCGCCGCCCTATTTTTATAAGAAATTGAATTTGCGGGGGATTTCTACGCGCGTAGCGCCTAATAAAATGAAATTATTTTGTACAAGGTAATCATTTCTGCTAATGCGCGTAGCGCCCCTCCCAATAAAAATATTCGATTGGGCGCGCGTACGCGCGGCTTCGCCCTAATAAAATGCGCCTATAAAAATCTTCGGCGCAGAGCGCGCCCGCCGTAGGCGGGCGGGCGCAGCCCCCCGCGCGTACGCGCTTTAAATTTTGCGGCCTTTTTTAAGAATGCGCCCTATTTGTACTAGTATCAATTGTACCAGGATTTGGCTCAGGATCAGACGGTACATTTAATATTAGTACAGTTACTAATCTTCTACCTCAAGCTGAACTAGGTATCCTTAATTGGTTTAATTCTGTATGCGCGGTGTTAAATCCGCACAAGCGCGTACGCGCGCCCTATTAGTGATGTACACTACACATTTAATACTGCCCGGGCGAAGCCCTCCCTTCGGGAAACAGGGCGCTGCTGATACACAATTAGCTAGTTTCCTACAAATCCGCCGAAGGCGTATTGGTTACAGTATTTATACGCCTTCGGCGGTGCTCTATGGCTAATTGTAGCAAGTGTTATCCTTCTTCTAGCGGACCTATTACACTTTCAATGAACAAAATTTCTGCTAATTAAATTATTTCTCGCTAATAAAATCTTCGATTTTATTAGCAGCGCCTTATTTTCCCCTGCTCGCGCATTCTTTTTTTAGCTAATATAATCGGCGCCTATAAAAAAGCGCGCCTTCGGCGCGCCTATTTTTTATTGGCGCTGCTAATTTTTCCCGCGCGTTGCGCAAAATCAAAGATTTTGCCTATCGGCGGCCCCGCTGCGCGAGCAGGGGCGCTACGCGCATAAGAAAAAGAAGGGGGGCCAATCGGCGCCTATAAAAAAGCGCGCCTTCGGCGCGCCTATTTTTTATTGGCGCGCCCGCAAATTTCTTTTAAATTTGGCCTTTTTTTTAATTTAAAAAAATGCGCGGGTGTAACCCTATCTTCGATTTTGCGCGGCTTCGCCCGCCCACCGCGCCTAATAAAATGAGGGCCACTAGTAAATTGAATTTTCTAAGCGTAGCTAATAAAATGCGCCGCCCTAGAAAATTTCAAAGAAATTTGCGGGCGCCGAAGGGATCGGCGCAGAGCGCCCCCGCCGTAGGCAAATTTATTTTCAATTTTATAGGGCGCCTACGGCGGCGCGATTTTATAACGCCGCGCGTACGCGCGCGCGCCGAAGATTTTTTATAGGCGCCTTCGATTTTTCGCCTTTTTTTTTTCTTAAAAAAAAAGAAGGCCGCGCGTAGCGCATTTAATTAGGCGCATTCTTTTTTGCTAATATAATCGGCGCCGCGCTATGCGCAAAAATATTCTATTTTTTGCCGGGTTTTTTTTTAAGAATGCGCGGTAAAAATTAGAAAAATTAGCACTCAAATTAAAACAAAAAGGAAGGGACGTTTTACTCTAAAATCTTTTGTTGATGCAAAAAGAGGAATCTATATTAGTAAATAAATTGCTAGACTAGTTTTTATACGTATAAAAATTTAACAACAGTGATTAGGAAATAGAAAATTGGATGCGCGTACGCGCGCCTTACAAATTCTTCTTATTTACTTTACAATCGAATTTACTTATTAGATAAAATAGTACTAATATAATCTTAGACTTTTAGTAGGCTCTATTTTCTAAGGCGCTAGAATAATGATTGATTAAAATATAATAGTCGCGCCTAATAAAATTGACTAGTCGCCGAAGGCTTCTAAGCGTAGCCCTATCGAAGGCGCTACGCGCCTTAAAAAAGAAAGCGCTAGAATAAACAACTATTAGTATGACAACAACGCTATAAAGTCATAGATCTATAATCGCTTAAAAAAAAAGAAGAAAACTTTTAGTACTCTACATATAAAGATAAAAAAGAACGACTGAAGTATAAAATTAATTAATTAAAAGGAGGCGCGTACGCGCGGCTTCGCCCGCCCCCCTATAAAAATCGGCGCAGAGCGCTTTTTATTGGCGCTACTATTTTATAGGAAATGAAGAAATTTTCATTTCTTTACTTTCATTATTTTGTGCTGCTTTCACTTTTAAAGCCGCGCCTATAAAAAATATTCTATTTTTTATTGGCGCGCGGTTATTTTATTTATTAATTAATCAATCTAAAAGTACTGCTTTATATACAGTTTAGTAATATTACTATATTTCTATCTTATAAAGTTATTCTATAAAATAAAGCGCCGCGCGTAGCGCCAAATCTTCGATTTTGCCTACGGCGGCACTCTTTTGTTTTATAGAATACTATTTTCTTACTATAATTGGTTACAATTACTTAGTAATGATCTAGGGTTAGCAAAGCTATTATTCTATATAAATATATTGTTAAAATGTTTAATCTATCTCGAGCTCCTATTACAGTAGTTTTTAACGAAGCACCACAACCTTGGCAACTAGGATTCCAAGATGGAGCATCACCATCTCTTATTTACTGTATCTCACTAGTCTTTCTACTATCTATTCTTGTTCTTATTAGTTGCAATGATACTTATCGAGATAAGTATAATAAAGAACTAAATATAGTAGCAGATGTACTTATCTATATTAGTATTATTTGCCTCTTCTATCTAGTATGAAACTATCTAGGTCCCGGACCTATCGAATGTGCATCAGAACTAGATCTTGAGCTAGAGCTACGAAAAGACACAAATCGCTCAATGAGCGAAAATACCAAAGCAGCAATTGTCGCGTATACTGGGATGGTTGGAACGGTTGGTGCTGCTATTCTCAAGGTGAAAGCAGGATCACCAGTAGTTAAAACAGGGATCTTTTTTGGAACGGTACTCGCCGGGGGGCGCCAATAAAAAATAGAATATTTTTTATAGGCGCGGTATTAACGGAATGCTTGAAACAGCTAATAAAGGCCACATGGCAAATATGAGCGCGCCAGTATTTGCGCGTAAAGCTCCTACTCCTAGTACTCCTATTTCAGATGTAGCCCACACTACACGCGGGAGAAGACCGCGCGTACGCGCAGGGCAACGAACATACAATATTCATTCACCTCTCGAGAATAACACGGACTCTACCGGTTCACTATTTTGGGATTACCTACCTAAATTCCTACCTGACTGGATGAACCAGGATATTGCTAGTCGACTTCCTAGTTCTCCGAATAATGGGACATACCGCGCGTAGCGCCTATTTATGCAATATAATCTTTTTATTTATATTCTGTGTATCCTGTTTTTTTTTACTCTTCTTTGTATTGGACTGATCAGTATTCTTACATGGACTAAAAACAATCGAGAGTATCTGATTGAAAAGGTACTACCAACATTTCTCGCTAAGTTTCTACCTTCTAAATCAGTTCTTGACGCGCGCGTAGCGCATCCTTATAAATAAAGTATCGCTTATCATTTATGCTGTATCATATAGTTATGGACTTTATTTTCTTTACATAAACCCTATTCCAGGAGAGCGCTTCGCGCGGAATGATATGTGACAATCTAATAATTGTACCCCGCGCTCATTTTATAACTTTGTGTTAGGGGATAATTCAACTATAATTATCCCCTGCTAATATAATCGAAGATTATATAAGGCGCGACGGCCGAAAATATTTTTTTATCGTAACTAGTTTTTAGATAAGGATTGGATTACTATTTACAATAGACCGCGCGTACGCGCTCTGTTTTCCTGCGCGTTATAAAATCAAAGATGCCTTCGGCGCGGCCTAATAAAAGTAATACTGATTAATCCCTATTTTATTGCCTTGATAAAATGATGGAACCCACGACTGGCGCCCTTTATAAGAATAGCTATCTTTTATATACTCTGAGTCGAGTACAGATGGCTTCTGTTGGGGAACTGCAAATTCTACCATCTAGGGTTCAATTCCCTCTCGACTCTACAATATCTTACCAACTCATTATTGTAAATACCGCGCCGCCGTAGGCTATAAAAAGCGCTCTGCGCCGATTTTTATTTTGTAGCGCCGCGCATTTTTTATAGGCGCCTTCTATTTTTATTAGCGCGAGTTAAAACCTTTGATTTATAAGGTTTATCTGCTCCCTCCTTATAAAATCGCGCGTAGCGCATTTTATAAGAGCCACTAAATCAAACAAAAAATTTTTAGAAGCGCGTTTAGATACATGAAAATATATCCGCGCAACTATTAGTTATTTATATATATAGATTAGCAGTCAAAAGGGGGGCGCCCTAATAAAATGCGCCTATAAAAATCTTCGGCGCAGAGCGCGCCCGCCGTAGGCGGGCGGGCGCAGCCCCCCGCGCGTACGCGCTTTAAATTTTCTAGGGCGGCGCGATTTTCTAACCCCGCGCCTTTTAAAAACAAAGCGCTAATAAAATGCGCCTATAAAAAATGCGCGGCCTATAAAATTTCTTTTAAATTTTATAGGGCGCGCTCTGCGCCGATAGGGCTACGCTTAGAAGCCTTCGGCGACTAGTAAATTTGATTAGGCGCGGATACTTTTGTCAATAAAATAGTATGAAGTATTTTATAAGTATAGTAAGAAATAATTAGAAAAGAATATCGTATAATGGTAATACTATGATCTCCAAAGTCATTTATGTTGGTTCGATTCCAGCTGTTCTTGTAAACTTGTGCTAATAAAATCTACTATTGGGCGCGCGTACGCGCGCCCTAATAAAATGCGCTACGCG
Source organism: Ustilago hordei (assembly GCF_900519145.1). NCBI lineage: Eukaryota > Fungi > Basidiomycota > Ustilaginomycetes > Ustilaginales > Ustilaginaceae > Ustilago > Ustilago hordei. The sequence continues at coordinate 12,709 of NW_024545278.1, read as the reverse complement.
CGATTTTCTAACGCGCGTCAGCGCCTTTTTCTTATGCGCGTAGCGCCCCGCCCCGGGTGAAACCCCGCGCCATATAAAATCAGCGCGTAGCGCCCCCGCCCTATAAAATTTCAAAGAAATTTTATTGGGCGGGCGGGCGCAGCCCCCCGCGCGTACGCGCTTTAAATTTTATAGGGCGGGCTCCGCTTAATTAAGATTATTGTATAGGAACTGAAAACATCTTTTATAAAGATATTCAGCATCTGTTCACCAGCTAGTGTTTACCGTAATAAAGATTTTCTCTCTATTATTGGCATACTGGCGCACCATATCATTGTTATTTACTATGCTTGCTGCTGCTAAATACATCGGATCAGGAGTAGCTGCTCTAGGACTAATCGGAGCTGGAATCGGAGTTGGAATCGTATTCGCTGCTCTAATCCAAGGAGTTTCACGAAACCCTAGCCTACGAGGTTAAAATCTGGCCTCTACAGGGTGAATTGCAAGGAGATCTTATGTAAAGATAAGAGAATTTGCAGCTAAGCTTAAGTCAGTGCCCTTCTAGTAAATAGAATAGAAACTAGAAAGCGATTTAAGAAAGTTCAACGACTAATCGGTGAGTTGCACTAACAATAACCCGGACACGAGCGCCCTGCTATTTATATTGTATTATAAATAGAAGACATAGTCTAATCTAGTAGGTGACTACTAGCTAACTTATTAAAAAGAGTTAGGTCATACCTAATAATAGGTATGTTTAATACCCAATGCAACTATTTACTTACGCAATTCTAGGATTTGCCCTATCAGAGGCTACTGGACTATTTGCGCTAATGGTATCATTCCTGCTACTTTACTCATAATTATTGAGTACTTAACGCTAAGTTAACCTATCCGGGGGGGATAGATATTCCCCCTTTCCACCTTCGATACCTCAGTACGTATAAAATAACATTCCGCGCCCGCGCCAATAAAATCGTAGATTTTGCGCGTAGTTATAAAATCGCGCCGCCGTAGGCGCCCTATAAAATTTAAAAGAGGGCGAAGCCCGCCTACGGCGGGGGCGCTCTGCGCCGATCCCTTCGGCGCCCTAGAAAATTGAAAAGAGGGCGAAGCCCGCCTACGGCGGGCGGGCGCAGCCCCCCGCGCGTACGCGCTTGAAATTTTATAGGGCGGCGCGGTAACAAACTATCAGGTAGCCTTAACATGAACAGTAGTAGTAATACTACGAATAGCAATCATCTCATTCCGCCCCCACTTGGCGCTACGCGCGGGGATTCGCCCTGGTCTATTTTTGATTGGCTATTTTCACTTCTTCCTAATTCTATGAAGCAGGAACTGCGAAATCGAGTACCTGCAACAGATTTCAGTGAACTAAGCGCTATTGACGTGCTACACTTCCAATACAACATCGTTGTACTTCTAATTGGAGTAACTGCAATTATTGTACGCGCCTATAAAAATGCGCCGCGCTATGCGCAAAAATCTTCGGCGCGCCCAATAGGGGGGCTGCGCCCGCCCTCTTTTAAATTTTATAGGGCGGCGCGATTTTTATTGGCGCCCCTTGTTCTAATTACCATCTACCGATACTGTGTAAAATATCGAGATAGTATCGTTGAGAAATTTACACTACTTAGTAATATTATCCCATCAGATAAAGTGGTATATAATCTAATTACTGTTCTACAAATTATTGTAGTTGTTAACATTTCAACAATTGTTGTAGGGCTAAAGTTTATAATCAACCATCCATTTGTATTCAATTAAACGATATTATATATCTATCCCCCACGCGTCAGCGCCTATAAAAATGGGTCCCCGCAAAATTTACTAGTGGGCGCGCGTAGCGCCCCTGATTAGGCGTAGCGCTGTTATTTTAAAAAAGAAGCGTAGCGCGGGGCGCCTATAAAAAAGCGCCTATTTTTTATTGGCGCGGGGACCCCGCGGGGGCGGGCGAAGCCGCGCGTACGCGCGCCCAACCAAATATATTTCTATATATATTTTCAATCATTAGAGAGTAACTTTTTATTTGATAATAGATCTGTATATATATAGTTAGTATAAGAATAGCAAAGATTAAATATATAAAGTACTTTAGTGTAAAGGTGGCACAGCAGACTCATGTCCTGCTAGACCAGTGTTCGAATCCTGGAATGTACTCAATTAAATAATTATCGCCTTGAAATAGGAATATTTAAAAATGAATTAATATTATAAAAAGAGCGCGCCTAATAAAATGAAATTTACTAGTAAATTGAATTTTCTAAGCGTAGCCGCGCTATGCGCCGAAGATTTTTGCGCATAGCGCGGCGCACTATTAAACTAAAATGATGCGGCCGTTTTAAAAAGCGGCAAAATTTACTAGTAAATTTTATAAGCGTAGCGCAAAATTGAAAATTTTCTAACCTCACATCTAGTTGAATATAGAAATATTCTATCATACTTTATTACCGCCCCCTTCGATTTTAATTCTCCCTATCATAATGCTTGTATTTGTATAGTGCTAATAAAATTACTAGCGGTTAAAAAATCAAAGATGCGGGCCGCCGTAGGCGCCGAAGGGATAGAATATTTTTTATAGGCCCGCCCTGAAAATAAGGGATTTTATAGCCACTACTTTATAAATTGTGATTTATTGCGGTTATAAAATTGAAAATTTGGCGCTACGCCTAATCAGGGGCGCTACGCGCGCCCCCTAGTAAAAGTAAATTTTGCGGGGGCGCCGCCCTATAAAATTTCAAAGAAATTTGCGGGCGCCGAAGGGATAGAATATTTTTTATAGGCGCCCCACCCTATCTTCGATTTTTGCGCGTAGCGCGGCCACTACTAATAAAGCGCTACGCGCGGATGGGTTTAATTTATGTATATATATATATATAGGTATAGGTCTCTTAGTTTAAAGGTAAAACAGTAGATCTTCATTTTACTAATAGGAGTTCGATTCTCCTAGAGATCAGTAGATTTAGATCTATAAAAAAGAGATATGCGCTCCGCGCGGAATAGTGCGCTACGCGCGATATTCTAAAACCGCCGTAGGCTGTTAAATTGTAATGGGCGGGCGAAGCCGCGCGTACGCGCCTAGTTATAATATAATAAAAATGTCGACTTAGTTTAGTGGTAGAATAGGTAACTTGTAATTACTTGACACTAGTTCGATTCTAGTAGTCGGCAATATACTGTAAATATAAATAGTAGTAACTATAAAAATACTATATAATCTAAGATCGCGCATTCTTTTTGTGCGCGCCAATAAAAAATCGAAGATTTTTTATAGGCGCTTTCCCTTATGCGCGTTATAAAATCGAAGATGCGCCCTCCGGAAAAATAAGGGAAAAGCGCCGCGCGTAGCGCAAAATCTTCGATTTTGCCTACGGCGGGGGGTTATAAAATCGCGCGTAGCGCCCCCGCCCTATAAAATTTCAAAGAAATTTTATTGGGCGGGCGGGCGCAGCCCCCCGCGCGTACGCGCTTTCAATTTTATAGGGCGGAGCCGCGCGTAGCGCCTTCGATAGGGCGGGGGGCGCCCGTTTTAAAAAAAGGCGAAAAATTTCCTAGTAAATTTGATTAGGCGCGTCTTTTAAAATCTTAGAATCTTTTTATAAAAAGAAATTTATATATAAACGAATTAGAAATTTCCACTATATAAATTCTATAAATGGAATGTGGCTATCACCTAATAATAGTTAATATAAATGTGCTATCGCGCGTAGCGCGGATCTTATAGATTGTAGTAATAAAGAAGGGGCCGCCGATAGGCGCGCGTAGCGCCTTCGATTTTTATTCCGTAGCGCGCCCTAGAAAATTGAAAAGAGGGCGCCTACGGCGGGCGCGCTCTGCGCCGATAGGGTGGGGCGCCTATAAAAAATATTCTATCCCTTCGGCGCCGGCAAATTTATTTTCAATTTTATAGGGCGGCGCGCCCGCAAAATTTACTAGTAAATTTGATTAGGCGTAGCGCAAAATTTTACAAATGTAAATAAAAATCTTCGATTTTGCGCGTAGTTATAAAATCGCGCGTAGCGCATTTTATTAGCCCTCCTTATAGTGAGGTTCTGTTCCTATTGATATAGTATTCTATTTTTACATAATTGTATAGAATTATAAGTATAAGTGGTAATATAGGATCTCGTCTAAAGGAAAGCCTGCGGCGGTAATGAGAATGGTTAAAAAAAGTAATAGTAATACTACCTGATAGTAGACTACTATGATAAGAATACTAATAAAGTAAAATGTAGGATGTCGTCTAAAGGAAAGACTTTCTTTTTTGGTGAGAAAAATAGTTGTTCGATTCAACTCATCCTAGTTATTGTTTGTGCTTATAAACCGAATATTTATAAGTATTTATAAAAGTAGAAGTTTAAACGGCCGCGCGAAATTTAACTAGTTAAATTTATAACCGCGCGCCAATAAAAAATAGAATATTTTTTATAGGCGCGGCTATATTAATGTAAGAAAGAATCCACTTGTTAAGGTATAGTTTACCATCTTGTAGTCGAACAAATACGAAGGGATATGAATTCCTTCTAGTTGGGATAGTTTCTCACAAGCTTTATTACGAGAGAGAGTTAGCAATAAATGTTTGGCTAGGTTCTAGAGTGCGCTAATAAAATGCGCCGCCGTAGGCAAAATCTTCGGCGCAGAGCGCGCCCGCCGTAGGCGCCCTCTTTTCAATTTTCTAGGGCAACGCCGCGCGTACGCGCGCGCGCAAAAATCTTCGCCCATTGGCGCGTGCATAGAATAGGTTTTTGAATAGAAGAATTATAACTACTCTCTTTCATGTTTTCATTACGAACTTTCATGAATGCTAATAAAATATCTCCGCGCCTTCTTTTTTTTTTTAAAAAAAAAAAGAGGCGGAGCGCAAAATTTACTAGGAAATTTTATAAGCGTAGCCGCGCGGCCCCGCCGAAGGCTTTTAAAAACAAAAAGAAGGGCGCCCAATCGGCGCCTATAAAAAATATTCTATCCCTTCGGCGCCCGCCCTATAAAATTTCAAAGAAATTTTATTGGGCGGGCTTCGCCCTCTTTTAAATTTTATAGGGCGGCGCCCAGGCGGGCGCGCGTAGCGCCCCGCGCGTACGCGCTTGAAATTTGCGGGTTAAAAAAAACAAAAAGGCGCTGACGCGCGGGGCTCCTAATAAAATCTTTTATAACGCGCGTACGCGCCTTTTTATGCTCCTCCGGAAAAATAAGGCGCGACAAAAAGAATGGCTAAGAAAATTTTCAATTTTATAACTCCATAGTAAGTTGATATTCTGTGGTAGCATTTTCAATTGGTGTAGTAGTAATGGCAAAGTAGGCGCCTATAAAAATCTTCGGCGCGGCTACGCTTAGAAGCCTTCGGCGACTAGGAGGGCGAAGCCCTTGCGCGCGCGCGTACGCGCGGCGTTATAAAAAGCGCTCTGCGCCGATTTTTATTAGGCTCTTTCAATAGCCTTTTTAATTGTAGAAGAGGTAATACCAGCAAGTAGTTGTGCTTGTGCTTTAGATTCAAAGCTGAAAAGTAGTTTATCACCGCAAAAATCTTCGATTTTTTATGGCGTAGCGCCGCGCGTAGCGCCTTCGATTGGGCGCCCGCAAAATTTACTTTTACTAGGGCGCGTACGCGCGGCTTCGCCCGCCCTCCATTTTATTAGGCGTAGCGCATTAAAAAAAAAACAAAGAAGCGTAGCGCGCCCTAGAAAATTTCAAGCGCGTACGCGCGGGGCGCTACGCGCGCCCGCGCCGCCCTATAAAATTTCAAAGAAATTTGCGGGCGCCGAAGGGATAGAATCTTTTTGCCTACGGCGGCGCCGATTGGGCGCGCGTACGCGCGGCTTCGCCCGGCGTAGCGCTTATAAAAGTAAACAGGTGCGATTTTTCCGCTTTAATAAGTTTCCTTTTTTGTGATAGTGTCTCACTTGTAACAGTCGGATTAAAAAGATCTCGAACTACATTTAGTTCTGAATGTAGTGTATCGATAAAGTATTGTTTTATCTTAGTTACATCAATTGGTTTGTACTGAGTAGGATCAATACGTAGAAGAGTTAGTGAAATATTTTTGCTTCTTTTTCTTATGCGCGTTAGAAAATCGAAGGCGCTACGCCTAATCAGGGGCGCTACGCGCGCCCGCCGTAGGCGGAAATTTTGCGCGGGCCGAAGATTTTGCGCGCGCGCGTACGCGCGGCGTTATAAAATCAAAGATTTTATTAGCGGCCGGGTGTAACCCGCGCGTAGTTATAAAATCAAAGATGCGGGCCGCCGTAGGCGCCGAAGGGATAGAATATTTTTTATAGGCCCGGCCTCCCATAATAGTAAAAGAATGCGCTACGCGCGTAGCAATAAAAATCTACGATTTTTATAGGTCGTAGCTGTGTTGATAGAAAATTCTCATTAAAGTATAGTGGCGGTATAAAATGAATATTTCGGTGTCTTACGTGTACTTTGGCCTACTAGAGATACTCCTGTTGGATTATAAGTCCAAATATAGAGCCAAAAAAAGAGGGGCCGCGGCCGCGCACTGAACTCATTAATTAGTTTTCGATTGTTGCGCGGGTCTTTAACCTTTAGCATATCAAAAGTACATGGAGGTAGGTTACTTGTTCCGCCGTTTGGCGGAAAATTCTTACTCCAATTTGCACCACTAACTTTTGTATTTACACTTTTAGCATATAGAGGTAGTGGACGGCGCATTCTTTTCTTCTTTTTGACGCTAATATAATCGAAGATTATATAAAGCGCATTAAAAAAAAGCGGGCGCGGATCAGTACCATTAGAAATTTCTGTAATATCTCGTCTCTTACGTTCTTGTTTTGTAAATTTATGCTAATTTTTGGAAAAATGCGCTACGCCTCTTTTTTTTTTCTTAAAAAAAAAGAAGGCGCCTATAAAAATGCGCCGCCCTAGAAAATTTCAAAGAAATTTGCGGGCGCCGAAGGGATCGGCGCAGAGCGCCCCCGCCGTAGGCAAATTTATTTTCAATTTTATAGGGCGCCTACGGCGGCGCGATAGGGGACCCAAAAAAAAGTTGACCGTCTTAGAAAACATTTCCCGTTCTAATGAGAAAGAAATTATGAAAAGGTTCTGTAGATAGCTTAATACATCTACTACTAAGAATATTCCTTTAAAATGAAGGAATACCTGACAATGTTTATAACATTGGGGCCCCTATATAATAAATCTCTTATATAGTGCATGTATTGGATAATAAAGAAGTATATAAAGTTTATTATAGATATCTACTAATATAGGAAGATAAATTCTTATAAACGATATCTCTCTTTACTGCTAGAGAATGTAATGAGAATGGTTGTTCGATTCAACCCGGGCTTCGCCCGCCCTCTCCGATAGGGGGGCTTCGCCCCCCCCCCGCGCGTACGCGCATAGAAATATATGAAGATAGTAGGGCTCGAACCTACGACCTCGATATTAAAAGTATCGCACTCTAACCAACTGAGTTATACCTTCTTTATATAGGTTACTTAAGGACAAACCACTATTGGCGAGGTGTCGGCGATTGCTAATTGTCTGGGATATTACAAACTCCCTTAGGAGTTCGAATCTCCTTTTGTCCGTTGTTAGTAATAATATACCTATATATAGGAATTCCAAAATACATAAAAAATGGGAAACTTTTTTAGCTACTCTCTTCATATTCGTATTTACTAAAAATGAAGTCCTCAACGCGACTGGGCTTCGCCTTCCCGCGCGTACGCGCTTTTTGTTTTTGGTTTTGCTAATTAGGAAATGCGCCGCGCGTAGCGCAAAATCTTCGATTTTTATTTTGTAGCGCCTTCGATTTTGCCTACGGCGGGTAGCGCCAAATCTTCGATCGGGGGGCGCCCTCTTTTTCTTTTTTTTTGATTTTGATTTTCATTTTTATTTTCATTTTTTTATTACAAAAATGCGCAAAAAAATATACGATTTTTATTCCGGCGTAGCCGCGCAAAATCTTAGGCGCGGCTACGCTTAGAAGCCTTCGGCGACTAGTAAATTTGATTAGGCGCGGAGCGAGAATAAAATAGTAAAATGCATTAGTATAAAGCAAAAGATTGAACTAAAAAGAAAGTAACTAGACTAAGAGGATTTCCCACAGCAATTTGCAGTGGTACGATGGCTTTACTCTACAAATGCTAAAGATATTGGTACACTGTATCTAATCTTTGCTGTATTTGCAGCTATGATTGGGACAGCATTTTCAGTACTAATCCGAATGGAACTAGCAGCACCTGGAGTACAATACCTTAACGGAGACCATCAACTATACAACGGTGCGCCGTCTAACACTTGGTATCGTCGATATCGTATCTTTCGTGCTCATTTCTTCAATTATCTTACGTGGTTCGAACGGTTTTACTTCCGGATGTTCCCTCATAAGATCCTCTGCTGGAATAACGTAGATAGCGCATATCCGGTTTACCCAATTGATGGTTCGGAACCTGGTTACGAATGGACTCGATCCCAATCGGGTCACAGTCATGACATTTATGGTCGATTCTTCGAACGTAATAAACAGGGTTCTGATCATAACCGTAAAGCACCTAGCTCAGCCAACTCCGGCCAACGGGGTGGTGAAAATAGCATGCTAGGAAAGCTGCGTGCAATAATCGTAGCGAGCTACGGGCTATATGGTGAGGTTAACAAATCCCTTTCAACATGCAACACCAGTCTTAGTTCTGGACTTACTTGTTTCATTCGAAAAGGTAAGGCTCTATTTCTGGCCGGAACGAATTACGTTGTGTCGTTCTGGTTCAATTGGGCGAGTGGATGGGTCACAAGTAGTGATCACAATGCGTGGGGACACCTAAGTAGCCCAATAGGAGGACGCGTAGCGCAATCGTCTTCCTGCGGTACCAATGTGGAATTCGGGATCACCCGATCGAGGAAACTCGTGGGGTGACGGAGCTCTCGTACTAGCTTCTAATACTGTAACTCGAAACAAGATTTCTAATGCTCGAAATTACAGTACTAAAGTGAAGGGGAGCAGCAATGGATTCGCTGTGGACTCTATGCCGGCGGGTATGGAGAAACTGCAGCAGCTTATTACAAGCAATGTCAATAATAAAGCTCTGGTTAATACCAATATTATGCATATTATGTCTGATCTCGATCTACTTATCGCTGCTTATGCTCGAATCAAAAGTAAACCTGGTAACATGACTCCAGGTATCGACACTGAGACACTGGATGGAATCAACATGGATTACTTCCTACGACTGCAACGAAATCTACGATCAGGAGCATTCCAGTTCCGACCGGCTCGGCGAATCGAAATCCCAAAACCGAATGGTAATGGTACTCGACCGCTAAGTATTGCTAGCCCTCGAGATAAAATTGTTCAGGCGGCTATACATCTAGTTCTCGAAGCAATCTTTGATTCTAGTTTCAGTGTGCACTCACACGGATTCCGGCCTGGTAAAGGCTGTCACACAGCTCTGAAAGAGCTTCGTAATACCTTCACTTCAGTGAACTGGTTTATTGAGGCAGACATTTCCAAATGTTTTGACTCCTTTGACCACAAACTACTAGTGCTAGCGGTCTCTGAGCGGGTGCAAGATCAGGCATTTATAGACCTTCTGTACAAAGCACTTAAGGTGGGATATATCTTCCAGGAGAAATATTTCACATCCGAGCTAGGAACACCCCAAGGGTCTGTAGTTAGTCCTCTTCTATGCAATGTCCTGCTGAATAAGCTTGATCTATGGCTAGAAGAGTATATGAGTAGCTTTAATAAAGGCTCTCGGCGAAAGACAAACCCGCGTCGCCTAACTCGTGCAGGGAAACTGTCAGAAGTTCATGCCCGTAATATTGGTTGCCGGATGGCAAATGATCCAGATTACAAACGAATGATGTTTGTTCGTTATGCGGACGACTTCATTATTGGTATTATTGGATCTAAAGAAGATGCTACTGAAACTCGAGATAATCTTCGAACCTTTCTAGCAGATCAACTTAAACTTGAGCTTAGTATGCAAAAGACTAAGATCACACACGCTCGTAGCGAGCTGGCACACTTCCTAGGAACTGATATTCGGATTACTCCACTAGAGCTTCGACCAGTTCGAACAAGTATTCGATCAGGGGAAACTCTTATCAGTAAGGCAGGAACTCGTCCACAACTACTATGCCCTATTAATAAACTGGTAGATAAGCTAGTAGCTCGAGGAATGGCTAAACCTGGAGGGGTACCAACTCGTTGGGGTCGGATGATTCATTTTGAAACTCATCAGATTGTTAAACACTACTGGACTATTTGGCTAGGTATTAGTAATTACTATAGCTTTGTCAATAACACAGGTAGCCTCGGGCGAATCTTTTACATCCTAAAATATTCATGTGTGCTTACGCTGGCGGCCAAACTAAAACTTGGTACGAAAGCGAAAGTGTTTAAGCGATTTGGTAAGGAGATCGCTATCCTAGATGCAAATGGTAAAACACTTGCTTCAATGCCAAATCCTTCTCTTGCCAATACTTTCAAATTTTCTACTAATGATACTAACCCGCGCGTAGCGCATTCGACTTGAACAACTTGGGCGAGCTACCTTCCGGTCACAAGCCGTTCTAGATAGTCCTTGTACGCTATGCGGTACGGAAATTGATCTCGAAATGCATCATGTTCGTGCTATCAAGGATGTGTCAAAGCATCCTAAGGACTTCATGACTGCAATGATCTCACGGATGAACCGAAAGCAGATCCCAGTTTGCCGACCGTGTCACAATCGGATTCATAATGGTTCAGTAACAAAGGCAGATCTTAAAGGGAAATAGTTTTTTTTGTTGCGCCCCCTTGAAAGAGATATACTTTGTTTGAAACACTTCTTGTAATGGGTATAATTTCTTGTGGAGAGCCGTATGATGCGAAAGTATCACGTATGGTTCGGAGAGAGGATTCGTGGCCTAACAGTCCTGTCTTATACGTTATAAATCTTAACGGCAAGCACGATTCATGGCTAAGTCTACCTACTCTACTAATCATTACAGCACACGCTTTTGTAATGATCTTCTTTATGGTTATGTTTGTATTTACCTCATACAATGAAGGACTATTTAATATAACTATTAATACTAAACAATATAGTACAGCTAGCAATGTGAATAAGAAAAAACTAGATCCTAATAAAGCACCACACCGTCACACCAAACATATTATTAAAGATCCGCGCGTACGCGCAATAATCGTGATCTTATTGCTGCTATTGCTAAGAAAGCAGTCGGTCTTTCTATTTTACAACTGAAAATGGTGCTTGTTATATCGGTAGTTCTATTTCTCTATATGCTCGAGTTATTTCTTACTTTATGCCGCCCTACGGGCATCCTTAAGAAAGGAGATCGACGAGTACTTCGATACTTCCACAAATATGGATTTAAAGATGTTACACTGACTCTTCTTATTATGGATCCTAATAGCACTAGTGAAATGGCAGTACAGCTAGAACAGTATTGTATGGATACTCTGCTGCCAGATCTTAATGTAGATCCAGTAGCTAGTAGTTCTGGTTACCACGAACCGCTTCGGCGTCAGAATATTGGCGTGATTACCTTCGAAAACTACGAGGAACTAAAGTATTTATCTATGATACTGAAACAGCACAACTTGTATTTATGAGCGATAGTGTTCAATACATTGCAGATCATGTAGGTATCCATCGATCTACAATTGTACGATATACGACTACTGCAGAACTATTTCTTAATCGTTTTCTAATTAGCGGGCCCCTATTACTGAAATGGAGAATACAGAAAGTATGACTCTAGATCAGTTTCTTAATCTTCTAAGCAATACACGTAGTGGAACACAATAATGCTACAGTACAACCTAATAGTAAAACCTATTCTAGCAGAAAATGTGCTATATCCGCCGTAGGCACTAACTAAAAAATATAAGAGTCTTCATTCTTTTGCCGCGCCCTCTAAAAGAGGGCGCTACGCGCGGAAATTAAAGGAGATCGAGTTACTATTCGAAAGTATCTGAATAGTGAATCTAAACTTCTATATCGAGAACAATGGAAATTAGTTATATTAAATAAGGAACTTTGTTTTCCCCCTTCAAATAATACAAATAATGCATAGCCGGGTTATGTAAGTATAACTCGAATCTTGCTATATGCTGGAAACTCCTTAGAGCCTAATAAACTAGAATTTAGTGTTCTACTAAAATTCAGTAAAATATATTAGGATTGGACAATCAGCAGGAAACCAAAGATTTTATTAACTATTTAATCAAGTAGGATCCTCAGAGACTACACGCGAGACGTTTTTTTTTATTGATATGTAGTATATATTATATAAATAATTACTAAATAATGAAAAGGATGAAGATATAGTCCGACTCTACAGGAAACTGTAGAGAAAATCGTATGCCAGCTATGGTAGGAGGTTTTGGTAAAATAAAAATTGGAGAGTATTCTATTCAACGTTCATTTTATAAAATTAATCGATCAAAAAAGAGAAAATTATTCAAAGTATTATCAACGCTAAGAAAAAATTCCGGATCTTCGGCGCTTTGGTCCTTATCTAGCAGGTCTTATTGAGGGTGATGGTACTTTTGCTATTAAAAATCCTACTAATCAAAGTAATCACTATAATCCTCATATTATAGTAGTTTTTAAAATAGCTGATCTAGAACTAGCTAATTTTCTATGTAAGTTCACAGGTTGTGGTAAAGTAGAAGTAAAAAAAGATCGTAATTACGTACTATGGAAAATTACGAAAATTATTGATGTCTATATTATAGTTTCAGTCATTAATGGAT
>NW_024545277.1:22500-24173 GCF_900519145.1 Ustilago hordei | reverse complement strand
TGACAGTGTGTGTTTTCCAGTGTTAGATCCTAGTTTCCTATCTGAGCTCATTGAGTACACTCTCGACCGGCCGAGTGTGTGTTCATATCTGTGTAGTTTCATCATTGAGTCCCACATTCGGCCGGCCGTTGCCAGGCAACTCCCCGCCGAGTTCATCCAAAAGGGTGGGGTCATGCAGGGCCTGCATTTTGTGGTCACCTTTTTTTCGACATTTTTTTGACTTTTTTTTGACAAAGTACTTCAGAGTGTGCTGACCAACTCAAAGTGGGATCGTCGAAAAAGTCGAGATTTTTGACGCGTCCGGTAAGCAATGTTAGACCTCCCGTCAACACACGCGCGCCAAGACACTTTTTCGACTTTTCGCGTGCGCGCATCAACATGTTAGATCATCGTGCCCATTTCGACTTTTCGAGCGCTCGCATCGACGTGTTAGATCAACGAAAGCTTTTCGACTTTTCGACTTTTTGACTTTTTGACTTTTCGACTTTTTGACTTTTTCGACTTTTCGACTTTTCGAACGCTCGCATCGACGTGTTAGATCATCGCAACCTTTTCGATTTTTCGACTTTTTGACTTTTTGACTTTTTGACTTTTCGACTTTTCGACTTTTCGACTTTTTCGACTTTTCGACTTTTCGAACGCTCGCATCGACGTGTTAGATCATCGCAACCTTTTCGATTTTTTCGACTTTTTGACTTTTTGACTTTTCGACTTTTCGACTTTTCGGCCTTTCGACTTTTTCGACTTTTCGACTTTTCGAGCGCTCGCATCGACGTGTTAGATCATCGAAAGCTTTTCGACTTTTCGACTTTTTCGACTTTTTGACTTTTCGCGCGCGCGCATCGACGTGTTAGATCTACGCGATATTTTCGATATTTTCGACTTTTCGACTTTTCGCGCGCGCACAAATGTTAGATCCTGTGAAATATCAACTCCAAAAAAAGTCCGAATTCCGATGTGGGCGCGCAAGGGTCCAAAAAAAAGCGTGAGCACCCCACCCCCTGGCAGGGAACGAATTTCCAGGTACCCTTTTGGACCAGTTCCACAGACTCCCCTACCCTGGATATACGAAAGAGGAGCAAATAGCTCAATGACGAAATCGAAAGTGCAAGCAGCTTAGGCGGCAAGCATCAGTACAAATCGGCAGCAACTGTGAACTTCTCTTTCCTTGAAAATTGGGGCAAATAGCTCATTGACGAAATGGAAAGTGCAAGCAGCTCAGGCGGCAAGCATCTGTACAAATTGTCGGCAACTGTGAACTTCTTTTTTCATGAAAATTGGAGCAAATAGCTCATCGCCGTAATGGAAAGTGCAAGCAGCTTAGGCGGCAAGCATCAGTACAGATCGGCGGTGACTGTGAATTCTTTTTTTCTTGAAAATTGAGGCAAATAGTTCGTCGACGAAATGGAAAGTGCAAGCAGCTTACGCGGCAAGCATCTGTACAAATTGTCGGCAACTGTGAACTTCTTTTTTCATGAAAATTGGAGCAAATAGCTCATCGCCGTAATGGAAAGTGCAAGCAGCTTAGGCGGCAAGCATCAGTACAGATCGGCGGTGACTGTGAATTCTTTTTTTCTTGAAAATTGAGGCAAATAGTTCGTCGACGAAATGGAAAGTGCAAGCAGCTTACGCAGCAAGTATCTTTACAAATCATCAGTGACTGTGAACTTCTC
>NW_024545276.1:0-28870 GCF_900519145.1 Ustilago hordei | reverse complement strand
TTACTATTATTATTGATCCAAGTAACTAGTTTATTAAATTGATCCATTTTTGGAGTACGTAGATACCCGCCGAAGGCATCAGATTAATAATCATAGTTAGTCCGGAAATACTAGTAATTACTAGAACGTAAGCTGAATTTTCCTTTTTATGTCGGATCGTTCCACCTCAACAAAGTGGGGCGTAGATTTTTAAGTACTAGTACTAGTGGGTAATCAACTTCATTAAAAGTAATTGCAAAATGAGGAGTATATCGCTTTCCACTTGGAGCGTGTGTAGTATTAGGAATCCGCCGAAGGCGTGTCCATCTCCTTCCCAAAGTCCTGCTAGATAAGCACCAAATTTAGGTCGGGATGTTATAGTTGTTAGTAGTCGTATAAATTTCTTATATTTATAATCAGGAGCACCGATCATAACAGGTACAAGGTAATTCAATTTTCTCATAATATTTCTATTATGTTTGGACTATCTCTTCATCTTATTTAAGTAGGTTGTTTGAATGCGCCTATAAAAATCTTCGATTTTATTGGCGCGGTTAATAACTGTAATAAAAAAGATTACTAGTAGTCCCGATTTTAACTTGTTGTATCTATATAGTTTTACCGTTATAATATACTATAAATAAGAGCGCTACGTATAGTCTCTGAAGATCCTATTTTCTACGATATGGTATATAAGTAAATGTAGATTTGGTTTCTTGCGGATTGTCAATGTATCACATAAGATTTTTACTTTTTTCCTACGATAGTAGCAATTATAAAATTGAAAATATAGCTATTTTTAGAAAAATAGTACTTATGGCTTTAAGAGTTTCCCGCGAATAGTAGCGTAATAAGTTTTCATTGCTGAAAACACGGCAATTTATTTAAATTAAAGAGATGTATTCTATTCTCCGATTAGGCGCGGACGCGCGTTATTAAAATTCGATAGATGCTTCCAAAGTAAAAGTAGTACGAGTACTATTAAAATCTTTTCGGCAGTAGAGAAACTTGTTCATTACTAATAGTGTCTTGATTAGCTTGAACAGAAATTTTTCAATCTATATAATCTAGATACTTACTTGACCATAGTGGATATTTCTCAAAATAGTGTATTACTTGCTCTTTACTATTTTTATTAAAACACATCACAATATAACTGTAATATGTTTTATTTTTTACAGTTCGTGATCGAGTATATAGACTACCATTAAGTAGTTCAGCAATAGATATCATAATACTAGAATAACTTGTTTTTTCTTGTAGATTAGTATCACGATGATAGTTTATACGTTTGTTCTAGTGAGAAACGAGAAATAATACGAATTTTCCCATTACGACGTTTAGTAATAGAAATGGCAAAATGACCATCCGCATCAACAAATCCACTTAGCCAACTATTACTACTGAGATTACTAATATCAATAGGTAGAATTACTAGTTTTGGAAGATTCATAGAATAGTCAGTGCTATCTATACTATAATTATTATACCATGTTAGATAACGAATAAGTGTTTCATGTTTGGGTGTTCGCATATATCCATTAATGACTGAAACTATAATATAGACATCAATAATTTTCGTAATTTTCCATAGTACGTAATTACGATCTTTTTTTACTTCTACTTTACCACAACCTGTGAACTTACATAGAAAATTAGCTAGTTCTAGATCAGCTATTTTAAAAACTACTATAATATGAGGATTATAGTGATTACTTTGATTAGTAGGATTTTTAATAGCAAAAGTACCATCACCCTCAATAAGACCTGCTAGATAAGGACCAAAGCGCCGAAGATCCGGAATTTTTTCTTTAGCGTTGATAATACTTTGAATAATTTTCTCTTTTTTTGATCGATTAATTTTATAAAATGAACGTTGAATAGAATACTCTCCAATTTTTATTTTACCAAAACCTCCTACCATAGCTGGCATACGATTTTCTCTACAGTTTCCTGTAGAGTCGGACTATATCTTCATCCTTTTCATTATTTAGTAATTATTTATATAATATATACTACATATCAATAAAAAAAAACGTCTCGCGTGTAGTCTCTGAGGATCCTACTTGATTAAATAGTTAATAAAATCTTTGGTTTCCTGCTGATTGTCCAATCCTAATATATTTTACTGAATTTTAGTAGAACACTAAATTCTAGTTTATTAGGCTCTAAGGAGTTTCCAGCATATAGCAAGATTCGAGTTATACTTACATAACCCGGCTATGCATTATTTGTATTATTTGAAGGGGGAAAACAAAGTTCCTTATTTAATATAACTAAGTTTCCATTGTTCTCGATATAGAAGTTTAGATTCACTATTCAGATACTTTCGAATAGTAACTCGATCTCCTTTAATTTCCGCGCGTAGCGCCCTCTTTTAGAGGGCGCGGCAAAAGAATGAAGACTCTTATATTTTTTAGTTAGTGCCTACGGCGGATATAGCACATTTTCTGCTAGAATAGGTTTACTATTAGGTTGTACTGTAGCATTATTGTGTTCACTACGTGTATTGCTTAGAAGATTAAGAAACTGATCTAGAGTCATACTTTCTGTATTCTCCATTTCAGTAATAGGGGCCCGCTAATTAGAAAACGATTAAGAAATAGTTCTGCAGTAGTCGTATATCGTACAATTGTAGATCGATGGATACCTACATGATCTGCAATGTATTGAACACTATCGCTCATAAATACAAGTTGTGCTGTTTCAGTATCATAGATAAATACTTTAGTTCCTCGTAGTTTTCGAAGGTAATCACGCCAATATTCTGACGCCGAAGGCGGTTCGTGGTAACCAGAACTACTAGCTACTGGATCTACATTAAGATCTGGCAGCAGAGTATCCATACAATACTGTTCTAGCTGTACTGCCATTTCACTAGTGCTATTAGGATCCATAATAAGAAGAGTCAGTGTAACATCTTTAAATCCATATTTGTGGAAGTATCGAAGTACTCGTCGATCTCCTTTCTTAAGGATGCCCGTAGGGCGGCATAAAGTAAGAAATAACTCGAGCATATAGAGAAATAGAACTACCGATATAACAAGCACCATTTTCAGTTGTAAAAATAGAAAGACCGACTGCTTTCTTAGCAATAGCAGCAATAAGATCACGATTATTGCGCGTACGCGCGGATCTTTAATAATATGTTTGGTGTGACGGTGTGGTGCTTTATTAGGATCTAGTTTTTTCTTATTCACATTGCTAGCTGTACTATATTGTTTAGTATTAATAGTTATATTAAATAGTCCTTCATTGTATGAGGTAAATACAAACATAACCATAAAGAAGATCATTACAAAAGCGTGTGCTGTAATGATTAGTAGAGTAGGTAGACTTAGCCATGAATCGTGCTTGCCGTTAAGATTTATAACGTATAAGACAGGACTGTTAGGCCACGAATCCTCTCTCCGAACCATACGTGATACTTTCGCATCATACGGCTCTCCACAAGAAATTATACCCATTACAAGAAGTGTTTCAAACAAAGTATATCTCTTTCAAGGGGGCGCAACAAAAAAAACTATTTCCCTTTAAGATCTGCCTTTGTTACTGAACCATTATGAATCCGATTGTGACACGGTCGGCAAACTGGGATCTGCTTTCGGTTCATCCGTGAGATCATTGCAGTCATGAAGTCCTTAGGATGCTTTGACACATCCTTGATAGCACGAACATGATGCATTTCGAGATCAATTTCCGTACCGCATAGCGTACAAGGACTATCTAGAACGGCTTGTGACCGGAAGGTAGCTCGCCCAAGTTGTTCAAGTCGAATGCGCTACGCGCGGGTTAGTATCATTAGTAGAAAATTTGAAAGTATTGGCAAGAGAAGGATTTGGCATTGAAGCAAGTGTTTTACCATTTGCATCTAGGATAGCGATCTCCTTACCAAATCGCTTAAACACTTTCGCTTTCGTACCAAGTTTTAGTTTGGCCGCCAGCGTAAGCACACATGAATATTTTAGGATGTAAAAGATTCGCCCGAGGCTACCTGTGTTATTGACAAAGCTATAGTAATTACTAATACCTAGCCAAATAGTCCAGTAGTGTTTAACAATCTGATGAGTTTCAAAATGAATCATCCGACCCCAACGAGTTGGTACCCCTCCAGGTTTAGCCATTCCTCGAGCTACTAGCTTATCTACCAGTTTATTAATAGGGCATAGTAGTTGTGGACGAGTTCCTGCCTTACTGATAAGAGTTTCCCCTGATCGAATACTTGTTCGAACTGGTCGAAGCTCTAGTGGAGTAATCCGAATATCAGTTCCTAGGAAGTGTGCCAGCTCGCTACGAGCGTGTGTGATCTTAGTCTTTTGCATACTAAGCTCAAGTTTAAGTTGATCTGCTAGAAAGGTTCGAAGATTATCTCGAGTTTCAGTAGCATCTTCTTTAGATCCAATAATACCAATAATGAAGTCGTCCGCATAACGAACAAACATCATTCGTTTGTAATCTGGATCATTTGCCATCCGGCAACCAATATTACGGGCATGAACTTCTGACAGTTTCCCTGCACGAGTTAGGCGACGCGGGTTTGTCTTTCGCCGAGAGCCTTTATTAAAGCTACTCATATACTCTTCTAGCCATAGATCAAGCTTATTCAGCAGGACATTGCATAGAAGAGGACTAACTACAGACCCTTGGGGTGTTCCTAGCTCGGATGTGAAATATTTCTCCTGGAAGATATATCCCACCTTAAGTGCTTTGTACAGAAGGTCTATAAATGCCTGATCTTGCACCCGCTCAGAGACCGCTAGCACTAGTAGTTTGTGGTCAAAGGAGTCAAAACATTTGGAAATGTCTGCCTCAATAAACCAGTTCACTGAAGTGAAGGTATTACGAAGCTCTTTCAGAGCTGTGTGACAGCCTTTACCAGGCCGGAATCCGTGTGAGTGCACACTGAAACTAGAATCAAAGATTGCTTCGAGAACTAGATGTATAGCCGCCTGAACAATTTTATCTCGAGGGCTAGCAATACTTAGCGGTCGAGTACCATTACCATTCGGTTTTGGGATTTCGATTCGCCGAGCCGGTCGGAACTGGAATGCTCCTGATCGTAGATTTCGTTGCAGTCGTAGGAAGTAATCCATGTTGATTCCATCCAGTGTCTCAGTGTCGATACCTGGAGTCATGTTACCAGGTTTACTTTTGATTCGAGCATAAGCAGCGATAAGTAGATCGAGATCAGACATAATATGCATAATATTGGTATTAACCAGAGCTTTATTATTGACATTGCTTGTAATAAGCTGCTGCAGTTTCTCCATACCCGCCGGCATAGAGTCCACAGCGAATCCATTGCTGCTCCCCTTCACTTTAGTACTGTAATTTCGAGCATTAGAAATCTTGTTTCGAGTTACAGTATTAGAAGCTAGTACGAGAGCTCCGTCACCCCACGAGTTTCCTCGATCGGGTGATCCCGAATTCCACATTGGTACCGCAGGAAGACGATTGCGCTACGCGTCCTCCTATTGGGCTACTTAGGTGTCCCCACGCATTGTGATCACTACTTGTGACCCATCCACTCGCCCAATTGAACCAGAACGACACAACGTAATTCGTTCCGGCCAGAAATAGAGCCTTACCTTTTCGAATGAAACAAGTAAGTCCAGAACTAAGACTGGTGTTGCATGTTGAAAGGGATTTGTTAACCTCACCATATAGCCCGTAGCTCGCTACGATTATTGCACGCAGCTTTCCTAGCATGCTATTTTCACCACCCCGTTGGCCGGAGTTGGCTGAGCTAGGTGCTTTACGGTTATGATCAGAACCCTGTTTATTACGTTCGAAGAATCGACCATAAATGTCATGACTGTGACCCGATTGGGATCGAGTCCATTCGTAACCAGGTTCCGAACCATCAATTGGGTAAACCGGATATGCGCTATCTACGTTATTCCAGCAGAGGATCTTATGAGGGAACATCCGGAAGTAAAACCGTTCGAACCACGTAAGATAATTGAAGAAATGAGCACGAAAGATACGATATCGACGATACCAAGTGTTAGACGGCGCACCGTTGTATAGTTGATGGTCTCCGTTAAGGTATTGTACTCCAGGTGCTGCTAGTTCCATTCGGATTAGTACTGAAAATGCTGTCCCAATCATAGCTGCAAATACAGCAAAGATTAGATACAGTGTACCAATATCTTTAGCATTTGTAGAGTAAAGCCATCGTACCACTGCAAATTGCTGTGGGAAATCCTCTTAGTCTAGTTACTTTCTTTTTAGTTCAATCTTTTGCTTTATACTAATGCATTTTACTATTTTATTCTCGCTCCGCGCCTAATCAAATTTACTAGTCGCCGAAGGCTTCTAAGCGTAGCCGCGCCTAAGATTTTGCGCGGCTACGCCGGAATAAAAATCGTATATTTTTTTGCGCATTTTTGTAATAAAAAAATGAAAATAAAAATGAAAATCAAAATCAAAAAAAAAGAAAAAGAGGGCGCCCCCCGATCGAAGATTTGGCGCTACCCGCCGTAGGCAAAATCGAAGGCGCTACAAAATAAAAATCGAAGATTTTGCGCTACGCGCGGCGCATTTCCTAATTAGCAAAACCAAAAACAAAAAGCGCGTACGCGCGGGAAGGCGAAGCCCAGTCGCGTTGAGGACTTCATTTTTAGTAAATACGAATATGAAGAGAGTAGCTAAAAAAGTTTCCCATTTTTTATGTATTTTGGAATTCCTATATATAGGTATATTATTACTAACAACGGACAAAAGGAGATTCGAACTCCTAAGGGAGTTTGTAATATCCCAGACAATTAGCAATCGCCGACACCTCGCCAATAGTGGTTTGTCCTTAAGTAACCTATATAAAGAAGGTATAACTCAGTTGGTTAGAGTGCGATACTTTTAATATCGAGGTCGTAGGTTCGAGCCCTACTATCTTCATATATTTCTATGCGCGTACGCGCGGGGGGGGGGCGAAGCCCCCCTATCGGAGAGGGCGGGCGAAGCCCGGGTTGAATCGAACAACCATTCTCATTACATTCTCTAGCAGTAAAGAGAGATATCGTTTATAAGAATTTATCTTCCTATATTAGTAGATATCTATAATAAACTTTATATACTTCTTTATTATCCAATACATGCACTATATAAGAGATTTATTATATAGGGGCCCCAATGTTATAAACATTGTCAGGTATTCCTTCATTTTAAAGGAATATTCTTAGTAGTAGATGTATTAAGCTATCTACAGAACCTTTTCATAATTTCTTTCTCATTAGAACGGGAAATGTTTTCTAAGACGGTCAACTTTTTTTTGGGTCCCCTATCGCGCCGCCGTAGGCGCCCTATAAAATTGAAAATAAATTTGCCTACGGCGGGGGCGCTCTGCGCCGATCCCTTCGGCGCCCGCAAATTTCTTTGAAATTTTCTAGGGCGGCGCATTTTTATAGGCGCCTTCTTTTTTTTTTAAGAAAAAAAAAAGAGGCGTAGCGCATTTTTCCAAAAATTAGCATAAATTTACAAAACAAGAACGTAAGAGACGAGATATTACAGAAATTTCTAATGGTACTGATCCGCGCCCGCTTTTTTTTAATGCGCTTTATATAATCTTCGATTATATTAGCGTCAAAAAGAAGAAAAGAATGCGCCGTCCACTACCTCTATATGCTAAAAGTGTAAATACAAAAGTTAGTGGTGCAAATTGGAGTAAGAATTTTCCGCCAAACGGCGGAACAAGTAACCTACCTCCATGTACTTTTGATATGCTAAAGGTTAAAGACCCGCGCAACAATCGAAAACTAATTAATGAGTTCAGTGCGCGGCCGCGGCCCCTCTTTTTTTGGCTCTATATTTGGACTTATAATCCAACAGGAGTATCTCTAGTAGGCCAAAGTACACGTAAGACACCGAAATATTCATTTTATACCGCCACTATACTTTAATGAGAATTTTCTATCAACACAGCTACGACCTATAAAAATCGTAGATTTTTATTGCTACGCGCGTAGCGCATTCTTTTACTATTATGGGAGGCCGGGCCTATAAAAAATATTCTATCCCTTCGGCGCCTACGGCGGCCCGCATCTTTGATTTTATAACTACGCGCGGGTTACACCCGGCCGCTAATAAAATCTTTGATTTTATAACGCCGCGCGTACGCGCGCGCGCAAAATCTTCGGCCCGCGCAAAATTTCCGCCTACGGCGGGCGCGCGTAGCGCCCCTGATTAGGCGTAGCGCCTTCGATTTTCTAACGCGCATAAGAAAAAGAAGCAAAAATATTTCACTAACTCTTCTACGTATTGATCCTACTCAGTACAAACCAATTGATGTAACTAAGATAAAACAATACTTTATCGATACACTACATTCAGAACTAAATGTAGTTCGAGATCTTTTTAATCCGACTGTTACAAGTGAGACACTATCACAAAAAAGGAAACTTATTAAAGCGGAAAAATCGCACCTGTTTACTTTTATAAGCGCTACGCCGGGCGAAGCCGCGCGTACGCGCGCCCAATCGGCGCCGCCGTAGGCAAAAAGATTCTATCCCTTCGGCGCCCGCAAATTTCTTTGAAATTTTATAGGGCGGCGCGGGCGCGCGTAGCGCCCCGCGCGTACGCGCTTGAAATTTTCTAGGGCGCGCTACGCTTCTTTGTTTTTTTTTTAATGCGCTACGCCTAATAAAATGGAGGGCGGGCGAAGCCGCGCGTACGCGCCCTAGTAAAAGTAAATTTTGCGGGCGCCCAATCGAAGGCGCTACGCGCGGCGCTACGCCATAAAAAATCGAAGATTTTTGCGGTGATAAACTACTTTTCAGCTTTGAATCTAAAGCACAAGCACAACTACTTGCTGGTATTACCTCTTCTACAATTAAAAAGGCTATTGAAAGAGCCTAATAAAAATCGGCGCAGAGCGCTTTTTATAACGCCGCGCGTACGCGCGCGCGCAAGGGCTTCGCCCTCCTAGTCGCCGAAGGCTTCTAAGCGTAGCCGCGCCGAAGATTTTTATAGGCGCCTACTTTGCCATTACTACTACACCAATTGAAAATGCTACCACAGAATATCAACTTACTATGGAGTTATAAAATTGAAAATTTTCTTAGCCATTCTTTTTGTCGCGCCTTATTTTTCCGGAGGAGCATAAAAAGGCGCGTACGCGCGTTATAAAAGATTTTATTAGGAGCCCCGCGCGTCAGCGCCTTTTTGTTTTTTTTAACCCGCAAATTTCAAGCGCGTACGCGCGGGGCGCTACGCGCGCCCGCCTGGGCGCCGCCCTATAAAATTTAAAAGAGGGCGAAGCCCGCCCAATAAAATTTCTTTGAAATTTTATAGGGCGGGCGCCGAAGGGATAGAATATTTTTTATAGGCGCCGATTGGGCGCCCTTCTTTTTGTTTTTAAAAGCCTTCGGCGGGGCCGCGCGGCTACGCTTATAAAATTTCCTAGTAAATTTTGCGCTCCGCCTCTTTTTTTTTTTAAAAAAAAAAAAGAAGGCGCGGAGATATTTTATTAGCATTCATGAAAGTTCGTAATGAAAACATGAAAGAGAGTAGTTATAATTCTTCTATTCAAAAACCTATTCTATGCACGCGCCAATGGGCGAAGATTTTTGCGCGCGCGCGTACGCGCGGCGTTGCCCTAGAAAATTGAAAAGAGGGCGCCTACGGCGGGCGCGCTCTGCGCCGAAGATTTTGCCTACGGCGGCGCATTTTATTAGCGCACTCTAGAACCTAGCCAAACATTTATTGCTAACTCTCTCTCGTAATAAAGCTTGTGAGAAACTATCCCAACTAGAAGGAATTCATATCCCTTCGTATTTGTTCGACTACAAGATGGTAAACTATACCTTAACAAGTGGATTCTTTCTTACATTAATATAGCCGCGCCTATAAAAAATATTCTATTTTTTATTGGCGCGCGGTTATAAATTTAACTAGTTAAATTTCGCGCGGCCGTTTAAACTTCTACTTTTATAAATACTTATAAATATTCGGTTTATAAGCACAAACAATAACTAGGATGAGTTGAATCGAACAACTATTTTTCTCACCAAAAAAGAAAGTCTTTCCTTTAGACGACATCCTACATTTTACTTTATTAGTATTCTTATCATAGTAGTCTACTATCAGGTAGTATTACTATTACTTTTTTTAACCATTCTCATTACCGCCGCAGGCTTTCCTTTAGACGAGATCCTATATTACCACTTATACTTATAATTCTATACAATTATGTAAAAATAGAATACTATATCAATAGGAACAGAACCTCACTATAAGGAGGGCTAATAAAATGCGCTACGCGCGATTTTATAACTACGCGCAAAATCGAAGATTTTTATTTACATTTGTAAAATTTTGCGCTACGCCTAATCAAATTTACTAGTAAATTTTGCGGGCGCGCCGCCCTATAAAATTGAAAATAAATTTGCCGGCGCCGAAGGGATAGAATATTTTTTATAGGCGCCCCACCCTATCGGCGCAGAGCGCGCCCGCCGTAGGCGCCCTCTTTTCAATTTTCTAGGGCGCGCTACGGAATAAAAATCGAAGGCGCTACGCGCGCCTATCGGCGGCCCCTTCTTTATTACTACAATCTATAAGATCCGCGCTACGCGCGATAGCACATTTATATTAACTATTATTAGGTGATAGCCACATTCCATTTATAGAATTTATATAGTGGAAATTTCTAATTCGTTTATATATAAATTTCTTTTTATAAAAAGATTCTAAGATTTTAAAAGACGCGCCTAATCAAATTTACTAGGAAATTTTTCGCCTTTTTTTAAAACGGGCGCCCCCCGCCCTATCGAAGGCGCTACGCGCGGCTCCGCCCTATAAAATTGAAAGCGCGTACGCGCGGGGGGCTGCGCCCGCCCGCCCAATAAAATTTCTTTGAAATTTTATAGGGCGGGGGCGCTACGCGCGATTTTATAACCCCCCGCCGTAGGCAAAATCGAAGATTTTGCGCTACGCGCGGCGCTTTTCCCTTATTTTTCCGGAGGGCGCATCTTCGATTTTATAACGCGCATAAGGGAAAGCGCCTATAAAAAATCTTCGATTTTTTATTGGCGCGCACAAAAAGAATGCGCGATCTTAGATTATATAGTATTTTTATAGTTACTACTATTTATATTTACAGTATATTGCCGACTACTAGAATCGAACTAGTGTCAAGTAATTACAAGTTACCTATTCTACCACTAAACTAAGTCGACATTTTTATTATATTATAACTAGGCGCGTACGCGCGGCTTCGCCCGCCCATTACAATTTAACAGCCTACGGCGGTTTTAGAATATCGCGCGTAGCGCACTATTCCGCGCGGAGCGCATATCTCTTTTTTATAGATCTAAATCTACTGATCTCTAGGAGAATCGAACTCCTATTAGTAAAATGAAGATCTACTGTTTTACCTTTAAACTAAGAGACCTATACCTATATATATATATATACATAAATTAAACCCATCCGCGCGTAGCGCTTTATTAGTAGTGGCCGCGCTACGCGCAAAAATCGAAGATAGGGTGGGGCGCCTATAAAAAATATTCTATCCCTTCGGCGCCCGCAAATTTCTTTGAAATTTTATAGGGCGGCGCCCCCGCAAAATTTACTTTTACTAGGGGGCGCGCGTAGCGCCCCTGATTAGGCGTAGCGCCAAATTTTCAATTTTATAACCGCAATAAATCACAATTTATAAAGTAGTGGCTATAAAATCCCTTATTTTCAGGGCGGGCCTATAAAAAATATTCTATCCCTTCGGCGCCTACGGCGGCCCGCATCTTTGATTTTTTAACCGCTAGTAATTTTATTAGCACTATACAAATACAAGCATTATGATAGGGAGAATTAAAATCGAAGGGGGCGGTAATAAAGTATGATAGAATATTTCTATATTCAACTAGATGTGAGGTTAGAAAATTTTCAATTTTGCGCTACGCTTATAAAATTTACTAGTAAATTTTGCCGCTTTTTAAAACGGCCGCATCATTTTAGTTTAATAGTGCGCCGCGCTATGCGCAAAAATCTTCGGCGCATAGCGCGGCTACGCTTAGAAAATTCAATTTACTAGTAAATTTCATTTTATTAGGCGCGCTCTTTTTATAATATTAATTCATTTTTAAATATTCCTATTTCAAGGCGATAATTATTTAATTGAGTACATTCCAGGATTCGAACACTGGTCTAGCAGGACATGAGTCTGCTGTGCCACCTTTACACTAAAGTACTTTATATATTTAATCTTTGCTATTCTTATACTAACTATATATATACAGATCTATTATCAAATAAAAAGTTACTCTCTAATGATTGAAAATATATATAGAAATATATTTGGTTGGGCGCGCGTACGCGCGGCTTCGCCCGCCCCCCGCGGGGTCCCCGCGCCAATAAAAAATAGGCGCTTTTTTATAGGCGCCCCGCGCTACGCTTCTTTTTTAAAATAACAGCGCTACGCCTAATCAGGGGCGCTACGCGCGCCCACTAGTAAATTTTGCGGGGACCCATTTTTATAGGCGCTGACGCGTGGGGGATAGATATATAATATCGTTTAATTGAATACAAATGGATGGTTGATTATAAACTTTAGCCCTACAACAATTGTTGAAATGTTAACAACTACAATAATTTGTAGAACAGTAATTAGATTATATACCACTTTATCTGATGGGATAATATTACTAAGTAGTGTAAATTTCTCAACGATACTATCTCGATATTTTACACAGTATCGGTAGATGGTAATTAGAACAAGGGGCGCCAATAAAAATCGCGCCGCCCTATAAAATTTAAAAGAGGGCGGGCGCAGCCCCCCTATTGGGCGCGCCGAAGATTTTTGCGCATAGCGCGGCGCATTTTTATAGGCGCGTACAATAATTGCAGTTACTCCAATTAGAAGTACAACGATGTTGTATTGGAAGTGTAGCACGTCAATAGCGCTTAGTTCACTGAAATCTGTTGCAGGTACTCGATTTCGCAGTTCCTGCTTCATAGAATTAGGAAGAAGTGAAAATAGCCAATCAAAAATAGACCAGGGCGAATCCCCGCGCGTAGCGCCAAGTGGGGGCGGAATGAGATGATTGCTATTCGTAGTATTACTACTACTGTTCATGTTAAGGCTACCTGATAGTTTGTTACCGCGCCGCCCTATAAAATTTCAAGCGCGTACGCGCGGGGGGCTGCGCCCGCCCGCCGTAGGCGGGCTTCGCCCTCTTTTCAATTTTCTAGGGCGCCGAAGGGATCGGCGCAGAGCGCCCCCGCCGTAGGCGGGCTTCGCCCTCTTTTAAATTTTATAGGGCGCCTACGGCGGCGCGATTTTATAACTACGCGCAAAATCTACGATTTTATTGGCGCGGGCGCGGAATGTTATTTTATACGTACTGAGGTATCGAAGGTGGAAAGGGGGAATATCTATCCCCCCCCGGATAGGTTAACTTAGCGTTAAGTACTCAATAATTATGAGTAAAGTAGCAGGAATGATACCATTAGCGCAAATAGTCCAGTAGCCTCTGATAGGGCAAATCCTAGAATTGCGTAAGTAAATAGTTGCATTGGGTATTAAACATACCTATTATTAGGTATGACCTAACTCTTTTTAATAAGTTAGCTAGTAGTCACCTACTAGATTAGACTATGTCTTCTATTTATAATACAATATAAATAGCAGGGCGCTCGTGTCCGGGTTATTGTTAGTGCAACTCACCGATTAGTCGTTGAACTTTCTTAAATCGCTTTCTAGTTTCTATTCTATTTACTAGAAGGGCACTGACTTAAGCTTAGCTGCAAATTCTCTTATCTTTACATAAGATCTCCTTGCAATTCACCCTGTAGAGGCCAGATTTTAACCTCGTAGGCTAGGGTTTCGTGAAACTCCTTGGATTAGAGCAGCGAATACGATTCCAACTCCGATTCCAGCTCCGATTAGTCCTAGAGCAGCTACTCCTGATCCGATGTATTTAGCAGCAGCAAGCATAGTAAATAACAATGATATGGTGCGCCAGTATGCCAATAATAGAGAGAAAATCTTTATTACGGTAAACACTAGCTGGTGAACAGATGCTGAATATCTTTATAAAAGATGTTTTCAGTTCCTATACAATAATCTTAATTAAGCGGAGCCCGCCCTATAAAATTTAAAGCGCGTACGCGCGGGGGGCTGCGCCCGCCCGCCCAATAAAATTTCTTTGAAATTTTATAGGGCGGGGGCGCTACGCGCTGATTTTATATGGCGCGGGGTTTCACCCGGGGCGGGGCGCTACGCGCATAAGAAAAAGGCGCTGACGCGCGTTAGAAAATCGCGCGTAGCGCATTTTATTAGGGCGCGCGTACGCGCGCCCAATAGTAGATTTTATTAGCACAAGTTTACAAGAACAGCTGGAATCGAACCAACATAAATGACTTTGGAGATCATAGTATTACCATTATACGATATTCTTTTCTAATTATTTCTTACTATACTTATAAAATACTTCATACTATTTTATTGACAAAAGTATCCGCGCCTAATCAAATTTACTAGTCGCCGAAGGCTTCTAAGCGTAGCCCTATCGGCGCAGAGCGCGCCCTATAAAATTTAAAAGAAATTTTATAGGCCGCGCATTTTTTATAGGCGCATTTTATTAGCGCTTTGTTTTTAAAAGGCGCGGGGTTAGAAAATCGCGCCGCCCTAGAAAATTTAAAGCGCGTACGCGCGGGGGGCTGCGCCCGCCCGCCTACGGCGGGCGCGCTCTGCGCCGAAGATTTTTATAGGCGCATTTTATTAGGGCGCCCCCCTTTTGACTGCTAATCTATATATATAAATAACTAATAGTTGCGCGGATATATTTTCATGTATCTAAACGCGCTTCTAAAAATTTTTTGTTTGATTTAGTGGCTCTTATAAAATGCGCTACGCGCGATTTTATAAGGAGGGAGCAGATAAACCTTATAAATCAAAGGTTTTAACTCGCGCTAATAAAAATAGAAGGCGCCTATAAAAAATGCGCGGCGCTACAAAATAAAAA
The DNA here is from genome assembly GCF_900519145.1 of Ustilago hordei. Classification (NCBI taxonomy): domain Eukaryota; kingdom Fungi; phylum Basidiomycota; class Ustilaginomycetes; order Ustilaginales; family Ustilaginaceae; genus Ustilago; species Ustilago hordei. The sequence continues at coordinate 13,934 of NW_024545276.1, read as the reverse complement.
TCGGCGCAGAGCGCTTTTTATAGCCTACGGCGGCGCGGTATTTACAATAATGAGTTGGTAAGATATTGTAGAGTCGAGAGGGAATTGAACCCTAGATGGTAGAATTTGCAGTTCCCCAACAGAAGCCATCTGTACTCGACTCAGAGTATATAAAAGATAGCTATTCTTATAAAGGGCGCCAGTCGTGGGTTCCATCATTTTATCAAGGCAATAAAATAGGGATTAATCAGTATTACTTTTATTAGGCCGCGCCGAAGGCATCTTTGATTTTATAACGCGCAGGAAAACAGAGCGCGTACGCGCGGTCTATTGTAAATAGTAATCCAATCCTTATCTAAAAACTAGTTACGATAAAAAAATATTTTCGGCCGTCGCGCCTTATATAATCTTCGATTATATTAGCAGGGGATAATTATAGTTGAATTATCCCCTAACACAAAGTTATAAAATGAGCGCGGGGTACAATTATTAGATTGTCACATATCATTCCGCGCGAAGCGCTCTCCTGGAATAGGGTTTATGTAAAGAAAATAAAGTCCATAACTATATGATACAGCATAAATGATAAGCGATACTTTATTTATAAGGATGCGCTACGCGCGCGTCAAGAACTGATTTAGAAGGTAGAAACTTAGCGAGAAATGTTGGTAGTACCTTTTCAATCAGATACTCTCGATTGTTTTTAGTCCATGTAAGAATACTGATCAGTCCAATACAAAGAAGAGTAAAAAAAAACAGGATACACAGAATATAAATAAAAAGATTATATTGCATAAATAGGCGCTACGCGCGGTATGTCCCATTATTCGGAGAACTAGGAAGTCGACTAGCAATATCCTGGTTCATCCAGTCAGGTAGGAATTTAGGTAGGTAATCCCAAAATAGTGAACCGGTAGAGTCCGTGTTATTCTCGAGAGGTGAATGAATATTGTATGTTCGTTGCCCTGCGCGTACGCGCGGTCTTCTCCCGCGTGTAGTGTGGGCTACATCTGAAATAGGAGTACTAGGAGTAGGAGCTTTACGCGCAAATACTGGCGCGCTCATATTTGCCATGTGGCCTTTATTAGCTGTTTCAAGCATTCCGTTAATACCGCGCCTATAAAAAATATTCTATTTTTTATTGGCGCCCCCCGGCGAGTACCGTTCCAAAAAAGATCCCTGTTTTAACTACTGGTGATCCTGCTTTCACCTTGAGAATAGCAGCACCAACCGTTCCAACCATCCCAGTATACGCGACAATTGCTGCTTTGGTATTTTCGCTCATTGAGCGATTTGTGTCTTTTCGTAGCTCTAGCTCAAGATCTAGTTCTGATGCACATTCGATAGGTCCGGGACCTAGATAGTTTCATACTAGATAGAAGAGGCAAATAATACTAATATAGATAAGTACATCTGCTACTATATTTAGTTCTTTATTATACTTATCTCGATAAGTATCATTGCAACTAATAAGAACAAGAATAGATAGTAGAAAGACTAGTGAGATACAGTAAATAAGAGATGGTGATGCTCCATCTTGGAATCCTAGTTGCCAAGGTTGTGGTGCTTCGTTAAAAACTACTGTAATAGGAGCTCGAGATAGATTAAACATTTTAACAATATATTTATATAGAATAATAGCTTTGCTAACCCTAGATCATTACTAAGTAATTGTAACCAATTATAGTAAGAAAATAGTATTCTATAAAACAAAAGAGTGCCGCCGTAGGCAAAATCGAAGATTTGGCGCTACGCGCGGCGCTTTATTTTATAGAATAACTTTATAAGATAGAAATATAGTAATATTACTAAACTGTATATAAAGCAGTACTTTTAGATTGATTAATTAATAAATAAAATAACCGCGCGCCAATAAAAAATAGAATATTTTTTATAGGCGCGGCTTTAAAAGTGAAAGCAGCACAAAATAATGAAAGTAAAGAAATGAAAATTTCTTCATTTCCTATAAAATAGTAGCGCCAATAAAAAGCGCTCTGCGCCGATTTTTATAGGGGGGCGGGCGAAGCCGCGCGTACGCGCCTCCTTTTAATTAATTAATTTTATACTTCAGTCGTTCTTTTTTATCTTTATATGTAGAGTACTAAAAGTTTTCTTCTTTTTTTTTTAAGCGATTATAGATCTATGACTTTATAGCGTTGTTGTCATACTAATAGTTGTTTATTCTAGCGCTTTCTTTTTTAAGGCGCGTAGCGCCTTCGATAGGGCTACGCTTAGAAGCCTTCGGCGACTAGTCAATTTTATTAGGCGCGACTATTATATTTTAATCAATCATTATTCTAGCGCCTTAGAAAATAGAGCCTACTAAAAGTCTAAGATTATATTAGTACTATTTTATCTAATAAGTAAATTCGATTGTAAAGTAAATAAGAAGAATTTGTAAGGCGCGCGTACGCGCATCCAATTTTCTATTTCCTAATCACTGTTGTTAAATTTTTATACGTATAAAAACTAGTCTAGCAATTTATTTACTAATATAGATTCCTCTTTTTGCATCAACAAAAGATTTTAGAGTAAAACGTCCCTTCCTTTTTGTTTTAATTTGAGTGCTAATTTTTCTAATTTTTACCGCGCATTCTTAAAAAAAAACCCGGCAAAAAATAGAATATTTTTGCGCATAGCGCGGCGCCGATTATATTAGCAAAAAAGAATGCGCCTAATTAAATGCGCTACGCGCGGCCTTCTTTTTTTTTAAGAAAAAAAAAAGGCGAAAAATCGAAGGCGCCTATAAAAAATCTTCGGCGCGCGCGCGTACGCGCGGCGTTATAAAATCGCGCCGCCGTAGGCGCCCTATAAAATTGAAAATAAATTTGCCTACGGCGGGGGCGCTCTGCGCCGATCCCTTCGGCGCCCGCAAATTTCTTTGAAATTTTCTAGGGCGGCGCATTTTATTAGCTACGCTTAGAAAATTCAATTTACTAGTGGCCCTCATTTTATTAGGCGCGGTGGGCGGGCGAAGCCGCGCAAAATCGAAGATAGGGTTACACCCGCGCATTTTTTTAAATTAAAAAAAAGGCCAAATTTAAAAGAAATTTGCGGGCGCGCCAATAAAAAATAGGCGCGCCGAAGGCGCGCTTTTTTATAGGCGCCGATTGGCCCCCCTTCTTTTTCTTATGCGCGTAGCGCCCCTGCTCGCGCAGCGGGGCCGCCGATAGGCAAAATCTTTGATTTTGCGCAACGCGCGGGAAAAATTAGCAGCGCCAATAAAAAATAGGCGCGCCGAAGGCGCGCTTTTTTATAGGCGCCGATTATATTAGCTAAAAAAAGAATGCGCGAGCAGGGGAAAATAAGGCGCTGCTAATAAAATCGAAGATTTTATTAGCGAGAAATAATTTAATTAGCAGAAATTTTGTTCATTGAAAGTGTAATAGGTCCGCTAGAAGAAGGATAACACTTGCTACAATTAGCCATAGAGCACCGCCGAAGGCGTATAAATACTGTAACCAATACGCCTTCGGCGGATTTGTAGGAAACTAGCTAATTGTGTATCAGCAGCGCCCTGTTTCCCGAAGGGAGGGCTTCGCCCGGGCAGTATTAAATGTGTAGTGTACATCACTAATAGGGCGCGCGTACGCGCTTGTGCGGATTTAACACCGCGCATACAGAATTAAACCAATTAAGGATACCTAGTTCAGCTTGAGGTAGAAGATTAGTAACTGTACTAATATTAAATGTACCGTCTGATCCTGAGCCAAATCCTGGTACAATTGATACTAGTACAAATAGGGCGCATTCTTAAAAAAAGGCCGCAAAATTTAAAGCGCGTACGCGCGGGGGGCTGCGCCCGCCCGCCTACGGCGGGCGCGCTCTGCGCCGAAGATTTTTATAGGCGCATTTTATTAGGGCCTTATAAAAAAATCGCGCCGCCCTATAAAATTTCAAGCGCGTACGCGCGGGGGGCTGCGCCCGCCCTATAGGGCTTCGCCCTCTTTTCAATTTTCTAGGGCGCGCGTAGCGCATTTTTATAGGCGCATTTTATTAGGGCGAAGCCGCGCGTACGCGCGCCCATCGAATATTTTTATTGGCGCGACTTCCAATAATTGTACCTAGTGGTATATTTTTGTATATTCTGTACCAACTGCACTTAGTTAAGTTAGTTGTAGATTAAGCATCATAAGAACAAATAGGAATAGAATAGCAATAGCTCCTTATTTGTGGCGCGCCGATTTTTATTGGCGCATTCTATTCTCATTCTTTCTTTAATTTGGAAATGCAGAGCATACTATTTTTTTAAAGGGATACAATTTTATAGATCCCTTCGGCGTTAATGATAGCATCATGTTTAATAGGAGTTTGACTAACATTAAGAGCTCGTGCACAACTTCGGATAGCGCGCGTACGCGCGGCGGGAAATAATTTCTGTATTTGTTTGTAGTGGCCCGGGCCGCAATAACCATGATTTGTTTCCCGTTTTTTTTGTTGAAGTTTACTAACTAGATCTGTAAGTTCCTCTTGATTCATTAGACATGATTTATTAGTATCCAGTGGAGTAGTAGAAAGAGATAGTTCTTTTCGATACCCCGCAAAAATAGAATATTTTTTATAGGCGCCTTCTCGAAGAATATCTCGAGCCCATAGCTTACTCTTACCAGCAATTTTAGAGAAAGAATCTGTATTAGGTAGAATTTGAATTAGTTCAAAGGAATTATCTGAGAGATTATATCGGTAAATATATAGTTTCACCCGCTTTTAGTAGTTCGTCACTAATTGTACGTTCCTTATTAGAAGGGGCGCTACGCGCGCCCAATAAAATTGAAAAGAGGGCGAAGCCCTATAGGGCGGAGTAGCAACTAGACGAATATTGACTGATGGTTGAAGAACGAAGAAAAGAAGCCGCGCCTATAAAAAATATTCTATTTTTTATTGGCGCGCGTTCTAGAATAGTTAGGAATGTAGCAATATCTAGAGGTAGATTGTAAGAGGGCGGTACAAGATAAATAGTTACTTTCCCGCCCCGCGCCGGGGGGGGCGAAGCCCCCCTATCGAATATTTTTATAACGCGCGCAAGGGCTTCGCCCCCTAGGCGGCGAAGGCTTCTAAGCGTAGCCGCGCCGAAGATTTTTATAGGCGCTCTGTAGTGATGTGATATAACTACTAGTTGTTGAAAAACGAAGATTAGCATCTTCCCGTACACGATGACCTAGAAGAATACTTTGTCCTACCCCCCCCCCGCGCGTAGCGCACATTATCAATATTACCATGAATGTGATAAGAACCAGCTTTACGCTTAGCAGGATTTTTGTGGAATGTGGACCAGCGATAAGCGTAAAAGCTTTACTTGCTTCCGTGTTAGCATATGGAAAGTCACATGTAATACTATTTTCTACGATAGTCATACAAAGATCAATAGTCTCCTTAGAAATAGAAATACCCAGTGCCATATCCAGATTTTCTTTACTATTAAGCGCGGTCTTTTTGTTTTTTTCTGTAAAAAGTTTCTTAAGGCGCCGCCGTAGGCGCCGAAGGCATCTTCTATTTTTTATTGGCGCGCCCGCAAATTTCTTTTCAATTTTATAGGGCGTCGTCGATAATGATCTCCAGGTAGATGTGATCGGCTATTACTAGAGTAAAACCGTTTACCTGTTAGTTTACTAGGTGATTTATTGTAATACCGCGGGGCTGGGGATGAATCTTTCTTATTCATAGAAAGAGTAATAGGTCCAACCATCGCTAGAAGTAGAATAACACTAGCTACGATTAGCCAAAGAGCACCATTAGTATAAAGCACTTGACCGATACTTTGAATTTGTAGGAAACTAGCAAATTGCGTATCAGCAGCGAAACTATTGAATGCTTGGTGAACTTCTGCAAAAGCAAAAGTATCTCCAACTCCTAGAGAAACCGAATTAAACCAATTAAGAATACCTACACCTAGATATTTAAAAATAGTTGAAGTAGTATTAATTTGATAGAAACCATCAAAAGAAGGTACAAGAGAAACTAGTTCAAATAGGAGTAGACTTCCAATAATAGTTGCTAGAGGTAGATTTTGAGTATACTCATTACCAACAGCACTAAGCTCTGTAAGTTGAAGATTAAGCATCATAATAACGAACAGGAATAGTACTGTTACTGCTCCAATATAAACAATTAGGTAAGAGATACCAATAAATCCAACTCCTAGTAGTACAAGGTATCCTGCAACATTAACAAATACAGAGATTAGAAATAGTACAGAAATAACTGGATTTTTAGATGTAATAACTAGAATTCCAGAAAGAATAGCACCAAGTGCTAGAAAATCAAGTAGAAAGTTGTTCATAATTTGAATTTTAAGTAAAATACGACCGTATTAGAAAATAAAAATAGTTTACTAAATAAATAAACTAAGTAATATCCTCAAAGAAAAGGTCTTGTAGATCGCTCTTTGCTCCTACTATTAATAATATCCACGCGTAGCGCTACTAATTCATTTATTGAATTCTATCTTAATAAATAATATTGCACTAAATAAAAATATCCGCGCAGAAAATCTATCTTTATTTTTCCCGGGGGGCGCGCGTAGCGCCCCGCCCCGGGTGAAACCCCGCGCCATATAAAATCAGCGCGTAGCGCCCCTTCCCGCGCTACGCTTCTTAAAAAAAAACAAAAAAGGGGCGTACGCATTTTTTAATGTATAACTAATTATATGAATATCTGAGAGTATCTATATACTATCGTCCTTATAGGATCCTCCTATACAATGTTATGTATATTACATAAAAATGAAAAATAGCGCGCGCCAATAAAAAATAGAATATTTTTTATAGGCGCGGCTTTTACTACGCGCCTAATAAAATGAGGGCCTACTAGTAAATTGAATTTTCTAAGCGTAGCCGCGCCGAAGATTTTTGCGCGGGGAATAAAAATCGGCGCGCCGAAGGCGCGCTTTTTATAGGCGCATTCTTTTTTAAAAGAGGCCCATCTAATGAGATGAGATCTTTTTTTATATAATTCAACAATTATAAGAATTAGAATAATAATAAGTTGAATTTAAAGAAGAATTAGTAGAATTAGAATAATAGCCGCGCTATGCGCAAAATCTTCGATACCGCGCAATCCAATTTATTAAATAGAGTTTTAGGTTATTTTGCTAATTTAATAACAATTTTTGTTATTAGTCATATAAAATCTATTTTATAGAGAATAAAGATTTTCAGGCCGCGCGTACGCGCTTAAAAACTAGGGAAATTAAGCGCGTACGCGCGGCAGCAGATAAGTGTTTTGTGTGCTGATTTAACTTTTGATAGCGCCTTCTTTTTTTTTTTAAGAAAAAAAAAGGCGAAAAATCTTCGGTTTTTCTTGGCGCGGATTTCGATTGCCCGCGCGTAGCGCTTAAAAAAAAAAAGAGGCGCGCGCGTAGCGCGGCTTCAGAGAAATTTGCGGGCTATAAAAAGCGCTCTGCGCCGATTTTTATTCCGCGGTAATTAATATAGGAATCGATGACAATGTTGAATGTACGGTTAAGTAATTAAAGGGATTATTAGGGATGCCTAGCAGATATGTTGAAAAGGAAGTAGAATACTAAAAGTATAGATTAGATACATAAAGGGAGAATCATACAATCCTAAGGTAAACCGAAGAGTATAGAACGTTGGGAAGTAAAACATTACAGTACCAATAGGAAAGGAAATCAAAAGAGACTCTGGGAGTAATGGTGAGTGAAACCAGAATAGCCTAAATTTTTACTGAGGGACATAGTACTTTGGAATAAGTAGACATTAGAATAGTAAAAAAATTCTTCTAATCCCATAGAAGGAGAAAGTCCTGTATGTTCTGAAAGTAAGAATGTTAATAAGTAATATGAGGACGTCAGCCTTGTATGAATAAGGGGGTACCATCCTCCAAGGCTAAGTATAACATATCTAGCGATAGTGGAGAGTAACGTGAGTGAAAGGTGAAAAGAAAGTAGATGACTAGTGAAATAGAACCTGAACTAGTAATCCTATAAGCAGTTGGAGTTTTAAGTAAAAAATGACAACGTACCTTTTGCATAATGGGTCAGCGAGTTAGTTTATAGAGCAAGATGAATAATCTAAGCGAAAGCGACTGTAATAAGTGGATCAAAAATAGTTTTATGAACTAGACCCGAAGCCAAATGATCTTACCATGACCAGGCTAAAAAAGGGCCGAACAGGTGAATGTTGCAAAATTCTCTGATGAGTTGTGGTAAGGGGTACTAGAATTGATCTTTTGCCCAGGTAAATAGTGATATTTACTATGCACCAACTCATAACGGTGAAACCTAAGATATTAAAATAAACTACTAAATATTATGGCAATACCGTGGGAAGTCATGTAAATAGTGAAACATAAGTATTATAATAATTTACTTATTTGAATATCCCGCGCCTATAAAAATATTCGCGCTCCGTTATAAAAATCGAAGGCGCGTCCGCGCTTATAAAAATATAAGGCGCGTCCGCGCAGCTACGCCCAATAAAATTTACTAGTAAATTTTATAACGTTAGCGCAAAATCGAAGATTTTTATAAGCGCTTTCATTTTTCTAATATGAAAAATGAAATAGAATTAATATTCTCTTTACATTGACCCCGTAACGACTGATTCGAAAGAGGAGACGTTGAAAACCTGGCATTCTATCAATTAGATGTAAGTCCATAAGTAAATGTAACACGTTGGCACTCTACAGTTTCAACTTACTATGATAATAAAAGAAAAATAATAACTAAATAATATGACCATGAACACAACGAATAAACGAATTTTTAAATTTACAGCCTGGTGGCTGCGCCTATAAAAAATATTCGGCGCAGAGCGCGCCCGCCGTAGGCGGGCTTCGCCCTCTTTGAAATTTTATAGGGCGGCGCGGATTTACTCAAGCGGATGGTAGCTTCGTAGTGTGTTTCGAAAGCGAAAACAAGGTAGGGCGGAGCCCACCATATCGACCTCGTCCTATTTTTGTTCTAACACAACATATTTCGGAGCTTGAAATGATAAAAGCACTACATGCTCACATTGGTGTAGGTAAACTACGAATTAATCGTGATTCTGCAAATCTAGTTATTAATAAACTAGAGGATCTGATTCTTGTAATTCTACCTCATTTTGATAAGTATCCTTGTCGTGGTGGTAAATATATTTCTTACCGCCGTCAGGCATTTCGACAAGTTGTTCTTCTTATGCAAAACAAAGAGGGTTTTATTAGTATTCTTAATATAGCTTATTTTACACACGGTACTAGCTATCGTACACTTGAAACTAAAGAAGAAATTATGAAAGCGATAAAAAAAAATTTCCTAAGATAACAAGTGTTATTCCTACATATAAAGTAGAACTGAAAAATAATACATCAACAATGCTAGATCCTGAATATGTGGGCGCCCCCCGGTCTTGTTGATGGGCGCTACGCGCGGAGGGTTTTATTTTGGTTTTAGTAATAAACGAAAAATTTCAACCTATTTTAAAGGCGCTCCGCGCGGAGATATTACAGATATCTCTGTTATAAATGATCTCATTACTTTTTTTGGTTGCGGACATACTTATAAACTAAAATCTAATGCATGTATTTTCACCGGGGCGAAGCCCCGGACTAAATAATCTAATGAGTAATGTTCAACCAGTATTTGAAAATATTCACCGGGCGAAGCCCACTGTAAAACAACTATATCTAAAACCAACATTTTTTGTCTGAAATATTCTTTCAACACAAAAAATGAATGATGCGCCTATAAAAAGCGCTCTGCGCCGATTTTTATTGGCGCATGTTTTTATTCAAGTAGTAAATCTAGTTTACAATATAAATCAGGCAGGTAAATCACGTAAATATACCAAGGAAGAGTATCTATATATTAATGAGGCATCCATTCAATCAAAGATTGAATTATGCGAATTATAATAATTTATTATTAATTCGGGGCCCCGCGCGTACGCGCTATGTAAATGAAAGTTAAAATCATAGTATTCTTTTTATATTATCTAAGGTAAGAGTAGAGTTGAAGGTATAGTCTAAACTATAATGAAAATTATAGCTGGCGCCCTATAAAATTGAGCCTATAAAAAGCGCGCCTTCGGCGCGCCGATTTTTATTCCCCGCGCAAAATCTTTGATTTTATAACCGCGCACATTTTATTGGGCGCATATTGGAAAGGCCAATCTAATTTGGATGATAGCTGGTATTCTGCGAAACCTATTTAGGTAGGGCCTTTATTTACACTTTTATATGTACAGCACTGATCATCATACATTAGCTAGATGTTTCTACATCACTATGTTAAATTGGGGGGTTTCACAACTCTACCATTGATGGTTAACCTCGGAAGGATAATAGTGAATGATAAGGGCACAGTCTATTCATGATAAGGTGGATAGACAAAAGGGAAACAGCCCAGAGCACGTGTTAAGGTCCCAAAATATTGTTAAGTGAATATAAGAAAGTTTAACTCCTAATACAACCATGAAGTAGGCTTGGAGGTACGGGGAGACCGTCAGTGCCTCAATAGTAAGTGATTACTATTATAGTACCAACTCAAAACGGTGAAGCCTAAGGTTTAATTGATTAATTAAATTATGGTAATACCGTGGGTAAGTCGTATCATCGTAGAGATTCTAAAATAAATATGAATGCATTATAGAGCATTCACTTTGATATTGACCCTGTAACGACTGATTCGAAAGAAGAGATAGTAGTATAAATGTATGGACAAGGTGAACCAAATCCGTATTTAATACACTATAACACGTTGGCACTCTATGAATCTCAGTTTACTATATATATTTATTAATAAAAGCAATGAAAACAATGAAAACAATGAAACAACTATTTAAATTTAGTCCTTGGTGGCTGCGCTACGCGCGGATTTACTCAAGCTGATGGAAGGCGCGTACGCGCTGGTTATTATCAAGAAACAACCGCCCGTAGGGCGGTAAATTCCTTTATCGATTTGTACCTACTTTTGAACTTTCTCAAAGTATTCATGATCTTGAACTAATGCAAGCTCTTCACACTTATCTTGGTGTCGGTCGACTGGTTATTAATCGAGAACGTGTTAGCATTGTAGTAACTTCTCTAAAAGAGATTATTACTGTAATTCTGCCACACTTTGAGAAATACCGGGTGGAAAGTTTGTATCTTATCTAATCTTCCGTCAAGTTGTTCTAGCAATGAATGATAATTATCATCTAACTGCGCGCGTAAGCGCGGTTTCCTAGATATTCTTAATCTATGTTACTTTATGAACAATACTTCTACTCGGAATCCAGAATCTTTTAAAGTAATTCTAGATACAATTATGAGTAGTTCTTCTGAGTTTGCTTCAGTATATAATGAATCAAAGAATTATAATATGCTAATGCTAGATTTTAGTCAAAAGATGAATACATCAATAACACTAGAATATCTAGCAGGGCTTATCGATGGGGATGGAAGGCGCGTACGCGCGGGTTTAATTTTAGTACAACAAGTTCACGAATTACTAGTTTCTTTCAAGTAACTCAATCTAATGATGATTATAATGTGCTTATAGCACTTATGGACTATTTCGGATGCGGTGAAGTAAAGAAATATACTAATAAGGATGCTTGTGTATATCGAATTCATAGTTATAAAAATCTACTAGAAAAAATTCAACCGCGCGTAGCGCACTACTATCTATTCACCTTAATACGGTGAAACAGTTCTATGTTGAGCCAACTCTTAAAGCATGGGATATTATGACTAAAAATCGAGTAAAATCAAATGCCGATCTAGAAGAGATTGTAAATCTAGTTTATGATATGAATCGGCGCGTACGCGCGGACTGAAACGAAAAGTGGATAAGGCTACTTTTCTATCAAAAATCCTGAAGTTAATACCTTTGTAATACATTTATTATGGGGAATGCGCGTACGCGCCCCCCTTTCTAACAGAGTGGAGCTTTTATTATAAATATGATCGATGTTTAATTGTAAACAAGGTCTAAGGTAAAAATAGAGTTGAAGGTATAGTCTAAACTATAATGAAAATTATAGAACAATTTGAGCCATCTTTTAATGATAGTGTAACAACTCAGTGGTCCTATAAAATTCAATAAATTCATTTTTATTGTTTGAGGAGTGAAGCGTCGAAAATTAACGGGTCTTAGACAATATACCTACACCGTGACTATTTATAATAATATTAATTTCTTATAAATAAGGGTAGCAGAACACTCAGTATCTGATTGAAGGAGAATGTTTCATTTTCTGGACAGTACTGAAGAGAAAATGCTGACATGAGTAACGTAGAAAGGAGTTAAAACACTCCTCGCCGAATACGAGAGGGTTTCATGGAGAAGTTAATCTGCCATGAGTTATGCGGACTCTAAGGATTATAAGCGAATGCTTATATCTGATGAGAACAATTAGAATTACACAGAATTATCTATATAACGGTCATTATATTGGTTAGGAAATTTTCAAAAGGAATGGTTATGATCAAGAAAGAATAAAGTGTCACTATATAAATAGTGAATCCGTACCCTAAACCGACACAGGTTCGTAGGTAGAGAATACTAAGGCGTAGAGATAATGCTTGTGAAGGAACTCGGCAAATTGTGCCCGTAAGTTAGACGATAAGGGTAACCAGAATAGATGGGGCGCACGCCCCCTTTATTTTGAGTGTCACAAAATCGAGGGCTGCGACTGTTTACCAAAAACACAGCAACTTGCTAAGACGAATAGTATTTGTATAAGTTGTGAACTCTGCCCAATGCCATGACGTGTAAAGAAGGTGATCTTTTTTATGATCTATAGTGAAAACTAATAGTAATAAATAGAGTCACTAACTGATGCCATGGTGAATGGCGGTCTTAACTATAAGGATCTGAAAGTAGCGAAATTCCTGTCTGTCGATCTAGGAAATCGACTCTATGGGTGTAAACTGTCAAACTATGGGGACCTCCTAAAGTTTATGATACCAAGCCATAATGGAAACATTATGTGTGGCTGAAGTAATTACTCAGAGATGGTAACAAGTCATAAAATGAACGAAAGTGAAATGGAAAATCGCGTAGCTAAGTCAAATAGAGGAACCTTCCACTATATAGATATTCTCTTTTTAGCCAAAGTCTATATAAACTATTTGTAAAAGTGCAACGAGTATACGGCAGTTTTTGTATTGGCTATAATAATATACAGGTAAGATATACTCTAATGGTCCAAGAAATTGGATATCCAATCAAAATCCTTTCTAAATTTTTTAGTACAAAAATAGGAAAGAAACTTCACCCCATGTTTGTAACTGGACTAATTGATGGGGAGGGATGCTTCTCTATTAAATAGCAAAAACTGTAATTGGATGGCGAGTACAACTGGATTTTACAGTTGGAATGCATATTCGTGATAAAGAACTACTACAACAGATTTATAAATTCTTTAATGTTGGAACTCTTCGTGAAACAAATAATGTTATCTATTATTCTGTTCGATCAATTAAAGATCTAGATGTTGTTGTATCTCATTTTACAGAATTTCCTCTACAAACTCAAAAAGGAGCTGATTTCATCCTATTCGCAAAAGCTTTTCATATGATAAAAAATAAATCTCATCTTACTACGTCTGGTATAGAAGATATTGGTATCACTTAAGGCAAGTATAAATTGGGGGATTAATAATACTCTAATGTGTTATTTTCCTAATACAGTGCCAGTAGAACGACCTATTATTTTTTCCGGCGCGCTGGCGCGCCATCCCGAATGAATTTCAGGTTTTGTTACTGGAGAAGGATGTTTCACTACTGTACTACGAAAAAGTAATTCACAAGTGCGTCTTCGATTTAACATCACACAACATATGTGCGTGATATTGATCTAATGAACAAAATTTGTGAATATTTTCAGTGTGGTACGGTTTATATTAATCGAAAAAACAGCAAGTTATAATGTTTATCGAATAAAATGAACACTATAATTATTGCGAAATTTTCATACAATATCCCGTTATAGGACTAAATATCAACAATTTAAAGAATGGATAGAAGTA